>NC_090730.1:79309508-79414527 GCF_036898095.1 Palaemon carinicauda | reverse complement strand
ATGAAAAACACGTCTAAATGTGCAAAATTTATCATTAATTGAATGCCAAGTAACAAACTACAAATTAGCTACGATGGTGAAGATGGGTTGATTTCAATTCTAAGAATAAACACCCTGAATTCGACAGGTATAAGTACAGAAGAATTGTCATTGACTTTTATCTTTCTTCGTGGCCAAGTGGTTTAGTCACTGTCTATACAGGGCTTGCCGACCAGGGTTCGATTCCTGGCTGGTCACAAGCTCTTGTCTTTGTGTATTTTCGCCTGGGTCTCTGATCCCGAGGTCGTTAAGAGAATCCAGCCATTAATGTATCAAAGATATATATGGCTTATTTGAATATGAAAAACAGGTCTAAATGTGCAAAATTTATCATTAATTGAATGCCAAGTAACAAACTACCAATTAGCTACGATGGTGAAGATGGGTTGATTTCAATTCTAAGTATAAAACACCTGAATTCGACAAGTATAAGAACAGAAAAATTGTCATTGACTTTATTTTTTTTTCGTGGCCAAGTGGTTAGTCACTATCTATACAGGCTTGCCGACCAGGGTTCGATTCCCGGCCGGTCACAAGCTCTTGTCTTTGTGTGATTTTGACTGGGGTTCTGATCCCCAGGTCATTAAGATAATCCAGACATTAATGTATCAAAGATATATATGCTTATTTGAATATGAAAAACACGTCTAAATGTGCAAAATTTATCATTAATTGAATGCCAAGTAACAAACTACCAATTAGCTACGATGGTGAAGATGGGTTGATTTCAATTCTAAGTATAAAAACACCTGAATTCGACAGGTATAATTACAGAAGAATTGTCATTGACTTTTATCTTTCTTCGTGGCCAAGTGGTTTAGCAACTGTCTATACAGACTTGCCGACCAGGGTTCGATTCCCGGCCGGTCACAAGCTCTTGTCTTTGTGTGATTTCGCCTGGGGCTCTGATCCCGAGGTCGTTAAGATAAATCCAGACATTATGTATCAAAGATATATATGGCTTATTTGAATATGAAAAACACGTCTAAATGTGCAAAATTTATAATTAATTGAATACCAAGTAACAAACTACCAATTAGCTACGATGGTGAAGATGTGTTGATTTCAATTCTAAGTATAAAACACCTGAATTTGACAGGTATAAGTACAGAATAATTGTCATTGACTTTCATCTTTCTTCGTGGCCAAGTGATTTAGTCACTGTCTATACAGGCTTGCCGACCAGGGTTCGATTCCCGGGCCGGTCACAAGCTCTTGTCTTTGTTTGATTTCGCCTGGGGCTCTGATCCCGAGGTCGTTAAGAGAATATAGACATTAATATATCAAAGATATATATGGGTTATTTGAATATGAAAAACACGTCTAAATGTGCAAAATTTATAATTAATTGAATACTAAGTAACAAACTACCAATTAGCTACGATGGTGAAGATGGGTTGATTTCAATTCTAAGTATAAAACACCTGAATTCGACAAGTATAAGTACAGAAGAATTGTCATTGACCTTCTATTTTTCTTCGTGGCCAAGTGGTTTAGTCACTATCTATACAGGCTTGCTGACCAGGGTTCGATTCCTGGCCGGTCACAAGCTCTTGTCTTTGTGTGATTTTGACTGGGGCTCTGATCTCGAGGTCATTAAGATAATCCAGACATTAATGTATCAAAGATATATATGGCTTATTTGAATATGAAAACACGTCTAAAAGTGCAAAATTTATCATTAATTGAATGCCAAGTAACAAACTACCAATTAGCTACGATGGTGAAGATGGGTTGATTTCAATTCTAAGTATAAAACACCTGGATTCGACAGTTTTAAGTACAGAAGAATTGTCATTGACTTTTATATTTCTTGGTGGCCAAGTGGTTTAGTCACTCTCTATACAGGCTTGCCGACTAGGGTTCGATTCCTGGCCGATCACAAGCTCTTGTCTTTGTGGGATTTCGCCTGGGGCTCTGATCCCGAGGTTGTTAAGAGAATCCAGACATTAATGTATCAAAGATATATATGGCTTATTTGAATATGAAAAACACGTCTAAATGTGCAAAATTTATCATTAATTGAATGCCAAGTGACAAACAACCAATTAACTACGATGGTGAAGATAGGTTGATTTCAATTCTAAGTATAAAACACCTGAATTCGACAAGTATAAGTACAGAAAAATTGTCATTGACTTTTATCTTTCTTCGTGGCCAAGTGATTTAGTCACTGTCTATACAAGCTTGCCGTCCAGGGTTCGATTCTCGGCCGGTCACAAGCTCTTGTCTTTGTGTGATTTCGCCTGGGGCTCTGATCCCGAGGTCGTTAAGAGAATCCAGACATTAATGTATCAAAGATATATATGGCTTATTTGAATATGAAAAACACGTCTAAATGTGCAAAATTTATCATTAATTGAATGCCAAGTAACAAACTACCAATTAGCTACGATGGTGAAGAGGGTTGATTTCAATTCTAAGTATAAAACACCTGAATTCGACAGGTATAAGTACAGAAGAATTGTCATTGACTTTTATCTTTCTTCGTGGCCAAGTGGTTTAGTCACTGGCTATACAGGCTTGCCGACCAGGGTTCGATTCCCGGCCGGTCACAAGCTCTTGTCTTTGTGTGATTTCGCCTGGGGCTCTGATCCCGAGGTCGTTAAGAGAATCAAGACATTAATGTATCAAAGATATATATGGATTATTTGAATATGAAAAACACGTCTAAATGTGCAAAATTTATCATTAGTTGAATGCCAAGTAACACACTACCAATTAGCTACGATGGTGAAGAAGGTTAGATTTCAATTCTAAGTATAAAACACCTGAATTCGACAGGTATAAGTACAGAAGAATTGTCATTGACTTTTATCTTTCTTCGTGGCCAAGTGGTTTAGTCACTGTCTATACAGGCTTGCCGACCAGGGTTCGATTCCTGGCTGGTCACAAGCTGTTGTCTTTGTGTGATTTCGCCTGGGGCTCTGATCCCGAGGTCGTTAAGAGAATCCAGACAATTATGTATCAAAGATATATATGGCTTATTTGAATATGAAAAAACACGTCTAAATGTGCAAAATTTATCATTAATTGAATACCAAGTAACAAACAACCAATTAGCTACGATGGTGAAAATGGGTTGATTTCAATTCTAAGTATAAAACACCTGAATTCGACAGGTATAAGTACAGAAGAATTGTCATTGACTTTTATCTTTCTTCGTGGCCAAGTGATTTAGTTGCTGTCTATACAGGCTTGCCGACCAGGGTTCGATTCTCTGCCTGTCACAAGCTCTTGTCTTTGTGTGATTTCGCCTGGGGCTCTGATCCCGAGGTCGTTAAGAGAATCCAGACATTAATGTTTTAAAGTTATATATGGCTTATTTGAATATGAAAAAAACGTCTAAATGTGCAAAATTTATCATAAATTGAATGCCAAGTAACAAACTACCAATTAGCTACGATGGTGAAGATGTATTGATTTCAATTCTAAGTATAAAACACCTGAATTCGACAGGTATAAGTACAGAAGAATTGTCATTGACTTTTATCTTTCTTCGTGGCCAAGTGGTTTAGTCACTGTCTATACAGGCTTGCCGACCAGGGTTCGGTTCCCGGCCGGTCACAAGCTCTTGTCTTTGTGTGATTTCGCCTGGGCTCTGATCCCGAGGTCGTTAAGAGAATCCAGACATTAATGTATCAAAGATATATATGGCTTATTTGAATATGAAAAACACGTCTAAATGTGCAAAATTTATCATTAATTGAATGCCAAGTAACAAACTACCAATTAGCTACGATGGTGAAGATGCATTGATTTCAATTCTAAGTATAAAACACCTGAATTCGACAGGTATAAGTACAGAAGAATTGTCATTGACTTTTATCTTTCTTCGTGGCCAAGTGGTTTAGTCACTCTCTATACAGGCTTGCCGATCAGGGTTCGATTCTCGGCCGGTCACAAGCTCTTGTCTTTGTGTGATTTCGCCTGGGGCTCTGATCCCGAGGTCGTTAAGAGAATCCAGACATTAATGTATCAAAGATATATATGGCTTATTTGAATATGAAAAACACGTCTAAATGTGCAAAATTTATCATTAATTGAATGCCAAGTAACAAACTACCAATTTGCTACGATGGTGAAGATGGGTTGATTTCAATTCTAAGTATAAAACACCTGAATTCGACAGGTATAAGTACAGAAGAATTGTCATTGACTTTTATCTTTCTTCGTGGCCAAGTGGTTTAGTCACTGTCTATACAGGCTTGCCGACCAGGGTTCGATTCCTGGCAGGTCACAAGCTCTTGTCTTTGTGTATTTTCGCCTGGGTCTCTGATCCCGAGGTCGTTAAGAGAATCCAGACATTAATGTATCAAAGATATATATGGCTAATTTGAATATGAAAATCAGGTCTAAATGTGCAAAATTTATCATTAATTGAATGCCAAGTAACAAACTACCAATTAGCTACGATGGTGAAGATGGGTTGATTTCAATTCTAAGTATAAAAACACCTGAATTCGACAAGTATAATTACAGAAAAATTGTCATTGACTTTTATTTTTTTTCGTGGCCAAGTGGTTTAGTCACTATCTATACAGGCTTGCCGACCAGGGTTCGATTCCCGGCCGGTCACAAGCTCTTGTCTTTGTGTGATTTTGATTGGGGCTCTGATCCCGAGGTCATTAAGATAATCCAGACATTAATGTATCAAAGATATATATGGCTTATTTGAATATGAAAAACACGTCTATATGTGCAAAATTTATCATTAATTGAATGCCAAGTAACAAACTACCAATTAGCTACGATGGTGAAGATGGGTTGATTTCAATTCTAAGTATAAAACACCTGAATTCGACAGGTATAATTACAGAAGAATTGTCATTGACTTTTATCTTTCTTCGTGGCCAAGTGGTTTAGCAACTGTCTATACAGACTTGCCGACCAGGGTTCGATTCCCGGCCGGTCACAAGCTCTTGTCTTTGTGTGATTTCGCCTGGGGCTCTGATCCCGAGGTCGTTAAGATAATCCAGACATTAATGTATCAAAGATATATATGGCTTATTTGAATATGAAAAACAAGTCTAAATGTGCAAAATTTATCATTAATTGAATGCCAAGTAACAAACTACCAATTAGCTACGATGGTGAAGATGTGTTGATTTCAATTCTAAGTATAAAACACCTGAATTCGACAGGTATAAGTACAGAATAATTGTCATTGACTTTCATCTTTCTTTGTGGCCAAGTGATTTAGTCACTGTCTATACAGGCTTGCCGACCAGGTTTCGATTTCCGGCCGGTCACAAGCTCTTGTCTTTGTTTGATTTCGCCTGGGGCTCTGATCCCGAGGTCGTTAAGAGAATATAGACATTAATATATCAAAGATATATATGGCTTATTTGAATATGAAAAACACGTCTAAATGTGCAAAATTTATAATTAATTGAATACCAAGTAACAAACTACCAATTAGCTACGATGGTGAAGATGGGTTGATTTCAATTCTAAGTATAAAACACCTGAATTCCACAAGTATAAGTACAGAAGAATTGTCATTGACTTCTATTTTTCTTCGTGGCCAAGTGGTTTAGTCACTATCTATACAGGCTTGCCGACCAGGGTTCGATTCCTGGCCGGTCACAAGCTCTTGTCTTTGTGTGATTTTGACTGGGGCTCTGATCTCGAGGTCATTAAGATAATCCAGACATTAATGTATCAAAGATATATATGGCTTATTTGAATATGAAAACACGTCTAAAAGTGCAAAATTTATCATTAATTGAATGCCAAGTAACAAACTACCAATTAGCTACGATGGTGAAGATGGGTTGATTTCAATTCTAAGTATAAAACACCTGGATTCGACAGGTTTAAGTACAGAAGAATTGTCATTGACTTTTATCTTTCTTGGTGGCCAAGTGGTTTAGTCACTCTCTATACAGGCTTGCCGACTAGGGTTCGATTTCTGGCCGGTCACAAGCTCTTGTCTTTGTGGGATTTCGCCTGGGGCTCTGATCCCGAGGTTGTTAAGAGAATCCAGACATTAATGTATCAAAGATATATATGGCTTATTTGAATATGAAAAACACGTCTAAATGTGCAAAATTTATCATTAATTGAATGCCAAGTGACAAACAACCAATTAACTACGATGGTGAAGATAGGTTGATTTCAATTCTAAGTATAAAACACCTGAATTCGACAGGTATAAGTGCAGAAGAATTGTCATTGACTTTTATCTTTCTTCGTGGCCAAGTGATTTAGTCACTGTCTATACAAGCTTGCCGTCCAGGGTTCGATTCTCGGCCGGTCACAAGCTCTTGTCTTTGTGTGATTTCGCCTGGGGCTCTGATCCCGAGGTCGTTAAGAGAATCCAGACATTAATGTATCAAAGATATATATGGCTTATTTGAATATGAAAAACACGTCTAAATGTGCAAAATTTATCATTAATTGAATGCCAAGTAACAAACTACCAATTAGGTACGATGGTGAAGATAGGTTGATTTCAATTCTAAGTATAAAACACCTGAATTCGACAGGTATAAGTACAGAAGAATTGTCATTGACTTTTATCTTTCTTCGTGGCCAAGTGGTTTAGTCACTGGCTATACAGGCTTGCCGACCAGGGTTCGATTCCCGGCCGGTCACAAGCTCTTGTCTTTGTGTGATTTCGCCTGGGGCTCTGATCCCGAGGTCGTTAAGAGAATCAAGACATTAATGTATCAAAGATATATATGGATTATTTGAATATGAAAAACACGTCTAAATGTGCAAAATTTATCATTAATTGAATGCCAAGTAACACACTACCAATTAGCTACGATGGTGAGAAGGTTTGATTTCAATTCTAAGTATAAAACACCTGAATTCGACAGGTATAAGTACAGAAGAATTGTCATTGACTTTTATCTTTCTTCGTGGCCAAGTGGTTTAGTCACTGTCTATACAGGCTTGCCGACCAGGGTTCGATTCCTGGCTGGTCACAAGCTCTTGTCTTTGTGTGATTTCGCCTGGGGCTCTGATCCCGAGGTCGTTAAGAGAATCCAGACAATTATGTATCAAAGATATATATGGCTTATTTGAATATGAAAAACACGTCTAAATTTGCAAAATTTATCTTTAATTGAATACCAAGTAACAAACAACCAATTAGCTACGATGGTGAAAATGGGTTGATTTCAATTCTAAGTATAAAACACCTGAATTCGACAGGTATAAGTACAGAAGAATTGTCATTGACTTTTATCTTTCTTCGTGGCCAAGTGATTTAGTTACTGTCTATACAGGCTTGCCGACCAGGGTTCGATTCTCTGCCTGTCACAAGCTCTTGTCTTTGTTTCGCCCTGGGCTCTGATCCCGAGGTCGTTAAGAGAATCCAGACATTAATGTTTCAAAGTTATATATGGCTTATTTGAATATGAAAAAAACGTCTAAATGTGCAAAATTTATCATTAATTGAATGCCAAGTAACAAACTACCAATTAGCTACGATGGTGAAGATGTATTGATTTCAATTCTAAGTATAAAACACCTGAATTCGACAGGTATAAGTACAGAAGAATTGTCATTGACTTTTATCTTTCTTCGTGGCCAAGTGGTTTAGTCACTGTCGTATACAGGCTTGCCGACCAGGGTTCGGTTCCCGGCCGGTCACAAGCTCTTGTCTTTGTGTGATTTCGCCTGGGGCTCTGATCCCGAGGTCGTTAAGAGAATCCAGACATTAATGTATCAAAGATATATATGGCTTATTTGAATATGAAAAACACGTCTAAATGTGCAAAATTTATCATTAATTGAATGCCAAGTAACAAACTACCAATTAGCTACGATGGTGAAGATGTATTGATTTCAATTCTAAGTATAAAACACCTGAATTCGACAGGTATAAGTACAGAAGAATTGTCATTGACTTTTATCTTTCTTCGTGGCCAAGTGGTTTAGTCACTGTCTATACAGGCTTGCCGATCAGGGTTCGATTCTCGGCCGGTCACAAGCTCTTGTCTTTGTGTGATTTCGCCTGGGGCTCTGATCCCGAGGTCGTTAAGAGAATCCAGACATTAATGTATCAAAGATATATATGGCTTATTTGAATATGAAAACACGTCTAAATGTGCAAAATTTATCATTAATTGAATGCCAAGTAACAAACTACCAATTTGCTACGATGGTGAAGATGGGTTGATTTCAATTCTAAGTATAAAACACCTGAATTCAACAGGTATAAGTACAGAAGAATTGTCATTGACTTTTATCTTTCTTCGTGGCCAAGTGGTTTTGTCACTGTCTATACAGGCTTGCCGACCAGGGTTCGATTCCTGGCAGGTCACAAGCTCTTGTCTTTGTGTGATTTCGCCTGGGGCTCTGATCCCGAGGTCGTTAAGAGAATCCAGACATTAATGTATCAAAGATATATATGGCTTATTTGAATATGAAAAACAGGTCTAAATGTGCAAAATTTATCATTAATTGAATGCCAAGTAACAAACTACCAATTAGCTACGATTGTGAAGATGGGTTGATTTCAATTCTAAGTATAAAACACCTGAATTCGACAAGTATAAGTACAGAAGAATTGTCATTGACTTTTATTTTTTTTCGTGGCCAAGTGGTTTAGTCACTATCTATACAGGCTTGCCGACCAGGGTTCGATTCCTGGCAGGTCACAAGCTCTTGTCTTTGTGTGATTTCGCCTGGGGCTCTGATCCCGAGGTCGTTAAGAGAATCCAGACATTAATGTATCAAAGATATATATGGCTTATTTGAATATGAAAAAACAGGTCTAAATGTGCAAAATTTATCATTAATTGAATGCCAAGTAACAAACTACCAATTAGCTACGATTGTGAAGATGGGTTGATTTCAATTCTAAGTATAAAACACCTGAATTCGACAGGTATAAGTACAGAAGAATTGTCTTTGACTTTTATCTTTCTTCGTGGCCAAGTGGTTTAGGAACTGTCTATACAGACTTGCCGACCAGGGTTCGATTCCCGGCCGGTCACAAGCTCTTGTCTTTGTGTGATTTCGCCTGGGGCTCTGATCCCGAGGTCGTTAAGATAATCCAGACATTAATGTATCAAAGATATATATGGCTTATTTGAATATGAAAAAACACGTCTAAATGTGCAAAATTTATCATTAATTGAATGCCAAGTAACAAACTACCAATTAGCTACGATGGTGAAGATGTGTTGATTTCAATTCTAAGTATAAAACACCTGAATTCGACAGGTATAAGTACAGAATAATTGTCATTGACTTTCATCTTTCTTCGTGGCCAAGTGATTTAGTCACTGTCTATACAGGCTTGCCGACCAGGGTTCGATTCCCGGCCGGTCACAAGCTCTTGTCTTTGTGTGATTTCGCCTGGGGCTCTGATCCCGATGTCGTTAAGAGAATCCAGACATTAATGTATCAAAGATATATATGGCTTATTTGAATATGAAAAACACGTCTAAATGTGCAAAATTTATCATTAATTGAATGCCAAGTAACAAACTACCAATTAGCTACGATGGTGAAGATGGGTTGATTTCAATTCTAAGTATAAAACACCTGAATTCGACAAGTATAAGTACAGAAGAATTGTCATTGACTTTTATTTTTTTTCGTGGCCAAGTGGTTTAGTCACTATCTATACAGGCTTGCCGACCAGGGTTCGATTCCCGGCCGGTCACAAGCTCTTGTCTTTGTGTGATTTTGACTGGGGCTCTGATCCCGAGGTCATTAAGATAATCCAGACATTAATGTATCAAAGATATATATGGCTTATTTGAATACTGAAAAAACACGTCTAAATGTGCAAAATTTATCATTAATTGAATGCCAAGTAACAAACTACCAATTAGCTACGATGGTGAAGATGGGTTGATTTCAATTCTAAGTATAAAACACCTGAATTCGACAGGTATAATTACAGAAGAATTGTCATTGACTTTTATCTTTCTTCGTGGCCAAGTGGTTTAGCAACTGTCTATACAGACTTGCCGACCAGGGTTCGATTCCCGGCTGGGTCACATGCTCTTGTCTTTGTGTGATTTCGCCTGGGGCTCTGATCCCGAGGTCGTTAAGATAATCCAGACAATAATGTATCAAAGATATATATGGCTTATTTGAATATGAAAAAACACGTCTAAATGTGCAAAATTTATCATTAATTGAATGCCAAGTAACAAACTACCAATTAGCTACGATGGTGAAGATGTTGTTGATTTCAATTCTAAGTATAAAAACACCTGAATTCGACAAGTATAAGTACAGAATAATTGTCATTGACTTTCATCTTTCTTCGTGGCCCAAGTGATTTAGTCACTGTCTATACAGGCTTGCCGACCAGGGTTCGATTCCCGGCCGGTCACAAGCTCTTGTCTTTGTTTGATTTCGCCTGGGGCTCTGATCCCGAGGTCGTTAAGAGAAAATAGACATTAAAATATCAAAGATATATATGGCTTATTTGAATATGAAAAACACGTCTAAATGTGCAAAATTTATAATTAATTGAATACCAAGTAACAAACTTACCAATTAGCTACGATGGTGAAGATGAGTTGATTTCAATTCTAATTATAAAACACCTGAATTCCACAAGTATAAGTACAGAAGAATTGTCATTGACTTTTATCTTTCTTCGTGGCCAAGTGGTTTTAGTCACTGTCTATAAGTACAGAATAATTGTCATTGACTTTCATCTTTCTTCGTGGCCAAGTGATTTAGTCACTGTCTATACAGGCTTGCCGACCAGGGTTCGATTCCCGGCCGGTCACAAGCTCTTGTCTTTGTTTGATTTCGCCTGGGGCTCTGATCCCGAGGTCGTTAAGAGAAAATAGACATTAAAATATCAAAGATATATATGGCTTATTTGAATATGAAAAACACGTCTAAATGTGCAAAATTTATCATTAATTGAATGCCAAGTAACACACTACCAATTAGCTACGATGGTGAAGATGGGTTGATTTCAATTCTAAGTATAAAACACCTGAATTCGACAGGTATAAGTACAGAAGAATTGTCATTGACTTTTATCTTTCTTCGTGGCCAAGTGATTTAGTCACTGTGTATACAAGCTTGCCGTCCAGGGTTCGATTCTCGGCCGGTCACAAGCTCTTGTCTTTGTGTGATTTCGCCTGTGGCTCTGATCCCGAGGTCGTTAAGAGAATCCAGATATTAATGTATCAAAGATATATATGGCTTATTTGAGTATGAAAAAACACGTCTAAATGTGCCAAATTTATCATTAATTGAATGCCAAGTAACAAACTACCAATTAGCTACGATGGCGATGATGTGTTGATTTCAATTCTAAGTATAAAACACCTGAATTCGACAGGTATAAGTATAGAAGAATTGTCATTGACTTTTTATCTTTCTTCGTGGCCAAGTGATTTAGTCACTGTCTATACAGGCTTGCCGACCAGGGTTCGATTCCCGGCCGGTCACAAGCTCTTGTCTTTGTGTGATTTCGCCTGGGGCTCTGATCCCGAGGTCGTTAAGAGAATCCAGACATTAATGTTTCAAAGTTATATATGGCTTATTTGAATATGTAAAAAACGTCTAAATGTGCAAAATTTATCATTAATTGAATGCCAAGTAACAAACTACCAATTAGCTACGATGGTGAAGATGTATTGATTTCAATTCTAAGTATAAACACCTGAATTCGACAGGTATAAGTACAGAAGAATTGTCATTGACTTTTATCTTTCTTCGTGGCCAAGTGGTTTAGTCACTGTCTATACAGGCTTGCCGACCAGGGTTCGGTTCCCGGCCGGTCACAAGCTCTTGTCTTTGTGTGATTTCGCCTGGGGCTCTGATCCCGAGGTCGTTAAGAGAATCCAGACATTAATGTATCAAAGATATATATGGCTTATTTGAATATGAAAAACACGTCTAAATGTGCAAAATTTATCATTAATTGAATGCCAAGTAACAAACTACCAATTAGCTACGATGGTGAAGATGTATTGATTTCAATTCTAAGTATAAAACACCTGAATTCGACAGGTATAAGTACAGAAGAATTGTCATTGACTTTTATCTTTCTTCGTGGCCAAGTGGTTTAGTCACTGTCTATACAGGCTTGCCGATCAGGGTTCGATTCTCGGCCGGTCACAAGCTCTTGTCTTTGTGTGATTTCGCCTGGGGCTCTGATCCCGAGGTCGTTAAGAGAATCCAGACATTAATGTATCAAAGATATATATGGCTTATTTGAATATGAAAAACACGTCTAAATGTGCAAAATTTATCATTAATTGAATGCCAAGTAACAAACTACCAATTTGCTACGATGGTGAAGATGGGTTGATTTCAATTCTAAGTATAAAACACCTGAATTCGACAGGTATAAGTACAGAAGAATTGTCATTGACTTTTATCTTTCTTCGTGGCCAAGTGGTTTAGTCACTGTCTATACAGGCTTGCCGACCAGGGTTCGATTCCTGGCAGGTCACAAGCTCTTGCCTTTGTGTGATTTCGCCTGGGGCTCTGATCCCGAGGTCGTTAAGAGAATCCAGACATTAATGTATCAAAGATATATATGGCTTATTTGAATATGAAAAACAGGTCTAAATGTGCAAAATTTATCATTAATTGAATGCCAAGTAACAAACTACCAATTAGCTACGATTGTGAAGATGGGTTGATTTCAATTCTAAGTATAAAACACCTGAATTCGACAAGTATAAGTACAGAAGAATTGTCATTGACTTTTATTTTTTTTCGTGGCCAAGTGGTTTAGTCACTATCTATACAGGCTTGCTGACCAGGGTTCGATTCCCGGCCGGTCACAAGCTCTTGTCTTTGTGTGATTTTGACAGGCGCTCTGATCCCGAGGTCGTTAAGATAATCCAGACATGAATGTATCAAAGATATATATGGCTTATTTGAATATGAAAAACACGTCTAAATGTGCAACATTTATCATTAATTGAATGCCAAGTAACAAACTACCAATTAGCTAGGATGGTGAAGATGGGTTGATTTCAATTCTAAGTATAAAACACCTGAATTCGACAGGTATAAGTACAGAAGAATTGTCATTGACTTTTATCTTTCTTGGTGGCCAAGTGGTTTAGTCACTGTCTATACAGACTTGCCGACCAGGGTTCGATTCCCGGCCGGTCACAAGCTCTTGTCTTTGTGTGATTTCGCCTGGGGCTCTGATCCCGAGGTCGTTAAGATAATCCAGACATTAATGTATCAAAGATATATATGGCTTATTTGAATATGAAAAACACGTCTAAATGTGCAAAATTTATCATTAATTGAATGCCAAGTAACAAACTACCAATTAGCTACGATGGTGAAGATGTGTTGATTTCAATTCTAAGTATAAAACACCTGAATTTGACAGGTATAAGTACAGAATAATTGTCATTGACTTTCATCTTTCTTCGTGGCCAAGTGATTTAGTCACTGTCTATACAGGCTTGCCGACCAGGGTTCGATTCCCGGCCGGTCACAAGCTCTTGTCTTTGTGTGATTTCGCCTGGGGCTCTGATCCCGAGGTCGTTAAGAGAATCCAGACATTAATGTATCAAAGATATATATGGCTTATTTGAATATGAAAAACACGTCTAAATGTGCAAAATTTATCATTAATTGAATGCCAAGTAACAAACTACCAATTAGCTACGATGGTGAAGATGGGTTGATTTCAATTCTAAGTATAAAAAACCTGAATTCGACAAGTATAAGTACAGAAGAATTGTCATTGACTTTTATTTTTCTTCGTGGCCAAGTGGTTTAGTCACTATCTATACAGGCTTGCCGACCAGGGGTCGATTCCCGGCCGGTCACAAGCTCTTGTCTTTGTGTGATTTTGAGTGGGGCTCTGATCCCGAGGTCGTTAAGATAATCCAGACATTAATGTATCAAAGATATATATGGCTTATTTGAATATGAAAAACACGTCTAAATGTGCAAAATTTATCATTAATTGAATGCCAAGTAACAAACTACCAATTAGCTACGATGGTGAAGATTGGTTGATTTTAATTCTAAGTATAAAACACCTGGATTCGACAGGTTTAAGTACAGAAGAATTGTCATTGACTTTTATCTTTCTTCGTGGCCAAGTGGTTTAGTCACTGTCTATACAGGCTTGCCGACCAGGGTTCGATTCCCAGTCGGTCACAAGCTCTTGTCTTTGTGTGATTTCACCTGGGGCTCTGATCCCGAGGTCCTTAAAAGAATCCAGACATTAATGTATCAAAGATATATATGGCTTATTTGAATATGAAAAACACGTCTTAATGTGCAAAATTTATCATTAATTGAATGCCAAGTAACACACTACCAATTAGCTACGATGGTGAAGATGGGTTGATTTCAATTCTAAGTATAAAACACCTGAATTCGACAGGTATAAGTACAGAAGAATTGTCATTGACTTTTATCTTTCTTCGTGGCCAAGTGGTTTAGTCACTGGCTATACAGGCTTGCCGACCAGGGTTCGATTCCCGGCCGGTCACAAGCTCTTGTCTTTGTGTGATTTCGCCTGGAGCTCTGATCCCGAGGTCGTTAAGAGAATCAAGACATTAATGTATCAAAGATATATATGGCTTATATGAATATGAAAAACACGTCTAAATGTGCAAAATTTATCATTAATTGAATGCCAAGTAACACACTACCAATTAGCTACGATGGTGAAGAAGGTTTGATTTCAATTCTAAGTATAAAACACCTGAATTCGACAGGTATAAGTACAGAAGAATTGTCATTGACTTTTATCTTTCTTCGTGGCCAAGTGGTTTAGTCACTGTCTATACAGGCTTGCCGACCAGGGTTCGATTCCTGGCCGGTCACAAGCTCTTGTCTTTGTGTGATTTTGCCTGGGGCTCTGATCCCGAGGTCGTTAAGAGAATCCAGACAATTATGTATCAAAGATATATATGGCTTATTTGAATATGAAAAACACGTCTAAATGTGCAAAATTTATCATTAATTGAATGCCAAGTAACAAACAACCAATTAGCTACGATGGTGAAAATGGGTTGATTTCAATTCTAAGTATAAAACACCTGAATTCGACAGGTATAAGTACAGAAGAATTGTCATTGACTTTTATCTTTCTTCGTGGCCAAGTGATTTAGTTACTGTCTATACAGGCTTGCCGACCAGGGTTCGATTCTCTGCCTGTCTCAAGCTCTTGTCTTTTTGTGATTTCCCCTGGGGCTCTGATCCCGAGGTCGTTAAGAGAATCCAGATAATTATGTATCAAAGATATATATGGCTTATTTGAATATGAAAAAACACGTCTAAATGTGCAAAATTTATCATTAATTGAATGCCAAGTAACAAACTACCAATTAGCTACGATGGCGATGATGTGTTGATTTCAATTCTAAGTATAAAACACCTGAATTCGACAGGTATAAGTATAGAAGAATTGTCATTGACTTTTATCTTTCTTCGTGGCCAAGTGATTTAGTCACTGTCTATACAGGCTTGCCGACCAGGGTTCGATTCCCGGCCGGTCACAAGCTCTTGTCTTTGTGTGATTTCGCCTGTGGCTCTGATCTCGAGGTCGTTAAGAGAATCCAGACATTATTGTATCAAAGATATATATGGCTTATTTGAATATGAAAAACACGTCTAAATGTGCAAAATTTATCATTAATTGAATGCCAAGTAACAAACTACCAATTAGCTACGATGGTGAAGATATATTGATTTCAATTCTAAGTATAAAACACCTGAATTCGACAGGTATAAGTACAGAAGAATTGTCATTGACTTTTATCTTTCTTCGTGGCCAAGTGGTTTAGTCACTGTCTATACAGGCTTGCCGACCAGGGTTCGATTCTCAGCCGGTCACAAGCTCTTGTCTTTGTGTGATTTCGCCTGGGGCTCTGATCCCGAGGTCGTTAAGAGAATCCAGACATTAATGTATCAAAGATATATATGGCTTATTTGAATATGAAAAACACGTCTAAATGTGCAAAATTTATCATTAATTGAATGCCAAGTAACAAACTACCAATTTGCTACGATGGTGAAGATGGGTTGATTTCAATTCTAAGTATAAAACACCTGAATTCGACAGGTATAAGTACAGAAGAATTGTCATTGACTTTTATCTTTCTTCGTGGCCAAGTGGTTTAGTCAATGTCTATACAGGCTTGCCGACCAGGGTTCGATTCCTGGCAGGTCACAAGCTCTTGTCTTTGTGTGATTTTGCCTGGGGCTCTTATCCCGAGGTCGTTAAGAGAATCCAGACATTAATGTATCAAAGATATATATGGCTTATTTGAATATGAAAAACAGGTCTAAATGTGCAAAATTTATCATTAATTGAATGGCAAGAAACAAACTACCAATTAGCTACGATAGTGAAGATGGGTTGATTTCAATTCTAAGTATAAAACACCTGAATTCGACAAGTATAAGTACAGAAGAATTGTCATTGACTTTTATTTTTTTTCGTGGCCAAGTGGTTTAGTCACTATCTATACAGGCTTGCCGACCAGGGTTCGATTCCCGGCCGGTCACAAGCTCTTGTCTTTGTGTGATTTTGACTGGGGCTCTGATCCCGAGGTCGTTAAGATAATCCAGACATTAATGTATCAAAGATATATATGGCTTATTTGAATATGAAAAACACGTCTAAATGTGCAAAATTTATCATTAATTGAATGCCAAGTAACAAACTACCAATTAGCTACGATGGTGAAGATTGGTTGATTTTAATTCTAAGTATAAAACACCTGGATTCGACAGGTTTAAGTACAGAAGAATTGTCATTGACTTTTATCTTTCTTCGTGGCCAAGTGGTTTAGTCACTGTCTATACAGGCTTGCCGACCAGGGTTCGATTCCCGGTCGGTCACAAGCTCTTGTCTTTGTGTGATTTCACCTGGGGCTCTGATCCCGAGGTCCTTAAAAGAATCCAGACATTAATGTATCAAAGATATATATGGCTTATTTGAATATGAAAAACACGTCTTAATATGCAAAATTTATCATTAATTGAATGCCAAGTAACACACTACCAATTAGCTACGATGGTGAAGATGGGTTGATTTCAATTCTAAGTATAAAACACCTGAATTCGACAGGTATAAGTACAGAAGAATTGTCATTGACTTTTATCTTTCTTCGTGGCCAAGTGGTTTAGTCACTGGCTATACAGGCTTGCCGACCAGGGTTCGATTCCCGGCCGGTCACAAGCTCTTGTCTTTGTGTGATTTCGCCTGGAGCTCTGATCCCGAGGTCGTTAAGAGAATCAAGACATTAATGTATCAAAGATATATATGGCTTATATGAATATGAAAAACACGTCTAAATGTGCAAAATTTATCATTAATTGAATGCCAAGTAACACACTACCAATTAGCTACGATGGTGAAGAAGGTTTGATTTCAATTCTAAGTATAAAACACCTGAATTCGACAGGTATAAGTACAGAAGAATTGTCATTGACTTTTATCTTTCTTCGTGGCCAAGTGGTTTAGTCACTGTCTATACAGGCTTGCCGACCAGGGTTCGATTCCTGGCCGGTCACAAGCTCTTGTCTTTGTGTGATTTTGCCTGGGGCTCTGATCCCGAGGTCGTTAAGAGAATCCAGACAATTATGTATCAAAGATATATATGGCTTATTTGAATATGAAAAACACGTCTAAATGTGCAAAATTTATCATTAATTGAATGCCAAGTAACAAACAACCAATTAGCTACGATGGTGAAAATGGGTTGATTTCAATTCTAAGTATAAAACACCTGAATTCGACAGGTATAAGTACAGAAGAATTGTCATTGACTTTTATCTTTCTTCGTGGCCAAGTGATTTAGTTACTGTCTATACAGGCTTGCCGACCAGGGTTCGATTCTCTGCCTGTCTCAAGCTCTTGTCTTTTTGTGATTTCCCCTGGGGCTCTGATCCCGAGGTCGTTAAGAGAATCCAGATATTAATGTATCAAAGATATATATGGCTTATTTGAATATGAAAAAACACGTCTAAATGTGCAAAATTTATCATTAATTGAATGCCAAGTAACAAACTACCAATTAGCTACGATGGCGATGATGTGTTGATTTCAATTCTAAGTATAAAACACCTGAATTCGACAGGTATAAGTATAGAAGAATTGTCATTGACTTTTATCTTTCTTCGTGGCCAAGTGATTTAGTCACTGTCTATACAGGCTTGCCGACCAGGGTTCGATTCCCGGCCGGTCACAAGCTCTTGTCTTTGTGTGATTTCGCCTGGGGCTCTGATCCCGAGGTCGTTAAGAGAATCCAGACATTAATGTTTCAAAGTTATATATGGCTTATTTGAATATGAAAAAAACGTCTAAATGTGCAAAATTTATCATTAATTGAATGCCAAGTAACAAACTACCAATTAGCTACGATGGTGAAGATGTATTGATTTCAATTCTAAGTATAAAACACCTGAATTCGACAGGTATAAGTACAGAAGAATTGTCATTGACTTTTATCTTTCTTCGTGGCCAAGTGGTTTAGTCACTGTCTATACAGGCTTGCCGACCAGGGTTCGGTTCCCGGCCGGTCACAAGCTCTTGTCTTTGTGTGATTTCGCCTGGGGCTCTGATCTCGAGGTCGTTAAGAGAATCCAGACATTAATGTATCAAAGATATATATGGCTTATTTGAATATGAAAAACACGTCTAAATGTGCAAAATTTATCATTAATTGAATGCCAAGTAACAAACTACCAATTTGCTACGATGGTGAAGATGGGTTGATTTCAATTCTAAGTATAAAACACCTGAATTCGACAGGTATAAGTACAGAAGAATTGTCATTGACTTTTATCTTTCTTCGTGGCCAAGTGGTTTAGTCAATGTCTATACAGGCTTGCCGACCAGGGTTCGATTCCTGGCAGGTCACAAGCTCTTGTCTTTGTGTGATTTTGCCTGGGGCTCTTATCCCGAGGTCGTTAAGAGAATCCAGACATTAATGTATCAAAGATATATATGGCTTATTTGAATATGAAAAACAGGTCTAAATGTGCAAAATTTATCATTAATTGAATGGCAAGTAACAAACTACCAATTAGCTACGATAGTGAAGATGGGTTGATTTCAATTCTAAGTATAAAACACCTGAATTCGACAAGTATAAGTACAGAAGAATTGTCATTGACTTTTATTTTTTTTCGTGGCCAAGTGGTTTAGTCACTATCTATACAGGCTTGCCGACCAGGGTTCGATTCCCGGCCGGTCACAAGCTCTTGTCTTTGTGTGATTTTGACTGGGGCTCTGATCCCGAGGTCGTTAAGATAATCCAGACATTAATGTATCAAAGATATATATGGCTTATTTGAATATGAAAAACACGTCTAAATGTGCAAAATTTATCATTAATTGAATGCCAAGTAACAAACTACCAATTAGCTACGATGGTGAAGATGGGTTGATTTCAATTCTAAGTATAAAACACCTGAATTCGACAGGTTTAAGTACAGAAGAATTGTCATTGACTTTCATCTTTCTTCGTGGCCAAGTGGTTTAGGAACTGTCTATACAGACTGGCCGACCAGGGTTCGATTCCCGGCCGGTCACAAGCTCTTGTCTTTGTGTGATTTCGCCTAGGGCTCTGATCCCGAGGTCATTAAGATAATCCAGACATTAATGTATCAAAGATATATATGGCTTATTTGAATATGAAAAACACGTCTAAATGTGCAAAATTTATCATTAATTGAATGCCAAGTAACAAACTACCAATTAGCTACGATGGTGAAGATGTGTTGATTTCAATTCTAAGTATAAAATACCTGAATTCGACAGGTATAAGTACAGAATAATTGTCATTGACTTTCATCTTTCTTCGTGGCCAAGTGATTTAGTCACTGTCTATACAGGCTTGCCGACCAGGGTTCGATTCCCGGCCGGTCACAAGCTCTTGTCTTTGTGTGATTTCGCCTGGGGCTCTGATCACGAGGTCGTTAAGAGAATCCAGACATTAATGTATCAAAGATATATATGGCTTATTTGAATATGAAAAACACGTCTAAATGTGCAAAATTTATCATTAATTGAATGCCAAGTAACACACTACCAATTAGCTACGATGGTGAAGACAGTTTGATTTCAATTCTAAGTATAAAACACCTGAATTCGACAGGTATAAGTACAAAAGAATTGTCATTGACTTTTATCTTTCTTCGTGGCCAAGTGGTTTAGTCACTGTCTATACAGGATTGCCGACCAGGGTTCGATTCCTGGCCGGTCACAAGCTCTTGTCTTTGTGTGATTTCGCCTGGGGCTCTGATCCCGAGGTCGTTAAGAGAATCCAGACAATTAAGTATCAAAGATATATATGGCTTATTTGAATATGAAAAACACGTCTAAATGTGCAAAATTTATCATTAATTGAATGCCAAGTAACAAACAACCAATTAGCTACGATGGTGAAGATGGGTTGATTTCAATTCTAAGTATAAAACACCTGAATTCGACAGGTATAAGTACAGAAGAATTGTCATTGACTTTTATCTTTCTTCGTGGCCAAGTGATTTAGTCACTGTCTATACAGGCTAGCCGACCAGGGTTCGATTCTCGGCCTGTCACAATCTCTTGTCTTTGTGTGATTTCGCCTGGGGCTCTGATCCCGAGGTCGTTAAGAGAATCCAGACATTAATGTATTAAAGATATATATGGCTTATTTGAATATGAAAAAACACGTCTAAATGTGCAAAATTTATTATTAATTGAATGCCAAGTAACAAACTACCAATTAGCTACGATGGTGAAGATGTGTTGATTTCAATTCTAAGTATAAAACACCTGAATTCGACAGGTATAAGTACAGAAGAATTGTCATTGACTTTTATCTTTCTTCGTGGCCAAGTGGTTTAGGAACTGTCTATACAGACTTGCCGACCAGGGTTCGATTCCCGGCCGGTCATAAGCTCTTGTCTTTGTGTGATTTCTCCTGGGACTCTGATCCCAAGGTCGTTAAGAGAATCCAGACATTAATGTATCAAAGATATATATGACTTATTTGAATATGAAAAACACGTCTAAATGTGCAAAATTTATCATTTATTGAATGCCAAGTAACAAACTACCAATTAGCTATGATGGTGAAGAAGGTTTGATTTTAATTCTAAGTATAAAACACCTGAATTCGACAGGTATAAGTACAGAAGAATTTTCATTGACTTTTATCTTTCTTCGTAGCCAAGTGGTTTAGTCACTGTCTATACAGGCTTGCCGACCAGGGTTCGATTCCCGGCCGGTCACAAGCTCTTGTCTTTGTGTGATTTCGCCTGGGGCTCTGATCCCGAGGTTGTTAAGAGAATACAGACATTAATGTATCAAAGATATATATGGCTTATTTGAATATGGAAATCACGTCTAAATGTGCCAAATTTATCATTAATTGAAGGCCAAGTAACAAACTACCAATTAGCTACGATGGTGAAGATAGGTTGATTTCAATTCTAAGTATAAAATACCTGAATTCGACAGGTATAAGTACAGAAGAATTGTCATTGACTTTTATCTTTCTTCGTGGCCAAGTGATTTAGTTACTATCTATACAGGCTTGCCGACCAGGGTTCGATTCCCGGCCGGTCACAAGCTCTTGTCTTTGTGTGATTTCGCCTGGGGCTCTGATCCCGAGGTCGTTAATATAATCCAGACATTAATGTATCAAAGATATATATGGCTTATTTGAATATGAAAAACACGTCTAAATGTGCAAAATTTATCATTAATTGAATGCCAAGTAACAAACTACCAATTAGCTACGATGGTAAAGATGGGTTGATTTCAATTCTAAGTATAAAACACCTGAATTCGACAGGTATAAGTACAGAAGAATTGTCATTGACTTTTATTTTTCTTCGTGGCCAAGTGGTTTAGGAACTTTCTATACAGACTTGCCGACCAGGGTTCGATTCCCGGCCAGTCACAAGCTCTTGTCTTTGTGTGATTTCGCCTGGGGCTCTGATCCCGAGGTCGTTAAGATAATCCAGACATTAATGTATCAAAGATATATATGGCTTATTTGAATATGAAAAACACGTCTAAATGTGCAAAATTTATCATTAATTGGATGCCAAGTAACAAACTACCAATTAGCTACGATGGTGAAGATGTGTTGATTTCAATTCTAAGTATAAAAAACCTGAATTCGACAGGTATAAGTACAGAATAATTGTCATTGACTTTCATCTTTCTTCGTGGCCAAGTGATTTAGTCACTGTCTATACAGGCTTGCCGACCAGGGTTCGATTCCCGGCCGGTCACAAGCTCTTGTCTTTGTGTGATTTCGCCTGGGGCTCTGATTCCGAGGTCGTTAAGAGAATCCAGACATTAATGTATCAAAGATATATATGGCTTATTTGAATATGAAAAACACGTCTAAATGTGCAAAATTTATCATTAATTGGATGCCAAGTAACAAACTACCAATTAGCTACGATGGTGAAGATGGGTTGATTTCAATTCTAAGTATAAAACACCTGAATTCGACAAGTATAAGTACAGAAGAATTGTCATTGACTTTTATTTTTCTTCGTGGCCAAGTGGTTTAGTCACTATCTATACAGGCTTGCTGACCAGGGTTCGATTCCCGGCCGGTCACAAGCTCTTGTCTTTGTGTGATTTTGACTGGGGCTCTGATCCCGAGGTCGTTAAGATAATCCAGACATTAATGTATCAAAGATATATATGGCTTTTTTGAATTTGAAAAACACGTCTAAATGTGCAAAATTTATCATTAATTGAATGCCAAGTAACAAACTACCAATTAGCTACGATGGTGAAGATGGGTTGATTTTAATTCTAAGTATAAAACACCTGGATTCGACAGGTTTAAGTACAGAAGAATTGTCATTGACTTTTATCTTTCTTCGTGGCCAAGTGGTTTAGTCACTGTCTATACAGGCTTGCCGACCAGGGTTCGATTCCCGGCCCGTCACAAGCTCTTGTCTTTGTGTGATTTCGCCTGGGGCTCTGATCCCGAGGTCGTTAAAAGAATCCAGACATTAATGTATCAAAGATATATATGGCTTATTTGAATATGAAAAACACGTCTTAATGTGCAAAATTTATCATTAATTGAATGCCAAGTAACACACTACCAATTAGCTACGATGGTGAAGATGGGTTGATTTCAATTCTAAGTATAAAACACCTGAATTCGACAGGTATAAGTACAGAAGAATTGTCATTGACTTTTATCTTTCTTGGTGGCCAAGTGGTTTAGTCACTGTGTATATAGGCTTGCCGACTAGGGTTCGATTCCTGGCCGGTCACAAGCTCTTGTCTTTGTGGGATTTCGCCTGGGGCTCTGATCCCGAGGTTGTTAAGAGAATCCAGACATTAATGTATCAAAGATATATATGGCTTATTTGAATATGAAAAACACGTCTAAATGTGCAAAATTTATCATTAATTGAATGCCAAGTGACAAACAACCAATTAACTACGATGGTGAAGATAGGTTGATTTCAATTCTAAGTATAAAACACCTGAATTCGACAGGTATAAGTACAGAAGAATTGTCATTGACTTTTATCTTTCTTCGTGGCCAAGTGATTTAGTCACTGTCTATACAGGCTTGCCGACCAGGGTTCGATTCTCGGCCGGTCACAAGCTCTTGTCTTTGTGTGATTTCGCCTGGGGCTCTGATCCCGAGGTCGTTAAGAGAATCCAGACATTAATGTATAAAAGATAAATATGGCTTATTTGAATATGAAAAACACGTCTAAATGTGCAAAATTTATCATTAATTGAATGCCAAGTAACAAACTACCAATTAGCTACGATGGTGAAGATGGGTTGATTTCAATTCTAAGTATAAAACACCTGAATTCGACAGGTATAAGTACAGAAGAATTGTCATTGACTTTTATCTTTTTTCGAGGCCAAGTCGTTTAGTCACTGGCTATACAGGCTTGCCGACCAGGGTTCGATTCCCGGCCGGTCACAAGCTCTTGTCTTTGTGTGATTTCGCCTGGGGCTCTGATCCCGAGGTCGTTAAGAGAATCAAGACATTAATGTATCAAAGATATATATGGCTTATTTGAATATGAAAAACACGTCTAAATGTGCAAAATTTATCATTAATTGAATGCCAAGTAACACACTACCAATTAGCTACGATGGTGAAGACAGTTTGATTTCAATTCTAAGTATAAAACACCTGAATTCGACAGGTATAAGTACAAAAGAATTGTCATTGACTTTTATCTTTCTTCGTGGCCAAGTGGTTTAGTCACTGTCTATACAGGCTTGCCGACCAGGGTTCGATTCCCGGCCGGTCACAAGCTCTTGTCTTTGTGTGATTTCGCCTGGGGCTCTGATCCCGAGGTCGTTAAGAGAATCCAGACAATTAAGTATCAAAGATATATATGGCTTATTTGAATATGAAAAACACATCTAAATGTGCAAAATTTATCATTAATTTAATGCCAAGTAACAAACAACCAATTAGCTACGATGGTGAAGATGGGATGATTTCAATTCTAAGTATAAAACACCTGAATTCGACAGGTATAAGTACAGAAGAATTGTCATTGACTTTTATCTTTTTTCGTGGCCAAGTGATTTAGTCACTGTCTATACAGGCTTGCCGACCAGGGTTCGATTCTCGGCCTGTCACAAGCTCTTGTCTTTGTGTGATTTCGCCTGGGGCTCTGATCCCGAGGTCGTTAAGAGAATCCAGACATTAATGTATTAAAGATATATATGGCTTATTTGAATATGAAAAAACACGTCTAAATGTGCAAAATTTATCATTAATTGAATGCCAAGTAACAAACTACCAATTAGCTACGATGGTGAAGATGTGTTGATTTCAATTCTAAGTATAAAACACCTGAATTCGACAGGTATAAGTACAGAAGAATTGTCATTGACTTTTATCTTTCTTCTTGGCCAAGTGGTTTAGGAACTGTCTATACAGACTTGCCGACCAGGGTTCGATTCCCGGCCGGTCACAAGCTCTTGTCTTTGTGTGATTTCGCCTGGGGCTCTGATCACGAGGTCGTTAAGAGAATCCAGACATTAATGTATCAAAGATATATATGGCTTATTTGAATATGAAAAACACGTCTAAATGTGCAAAATTTATCATTAATTGAATGCCAAGTAACTAACTACCAATTAGCTACGATGGTGAAGATGGGTTGATTTTAATTCTAAGTATAAAACACCAGAATTCGACAAGTATAAGTACAGAAGAATTGTCATAGACTTTTATTTTTCTTCGTGGCCAAGTGGTTTAGTCACTATCTATACAGGCTTGCCGACCAGGGTTCGATTCCCGGCCGGTCACAAGCTCTTGTCTTTGTGTGATTTTGACTCGGGCTCTGATCCCGAGGTCGTTAGGATAATCCAGACATTAATGTATCAAAGATATATATGGCTTATTTGAATATGAAAAACACGTCTAAATGTGCAAAATTTATCATTAATTGAATGCCAAGTAACAAACTACCAATTAGCTACGATGGTGAAGATGGGTTGATTTTAATTCTAAGTATAAAACACCTGGATTCGACAGGTTTAAGTACAGAAGAATTGTCATTGACTTTTATCTTTCTTCGTGGCCAAGTGGTTAAGTCACTGTCTATACAGGCTTGCCGACCAGGGTTCGATTCCCGGCCGGTCACAAGCTCTTGTCTTTGTGTGATTTAGCCTGGGGCTCTGATCCCGAGGTCCTTAAAAGAATCCAGACATTAATGTATCAAAGATATATATGGCTTATTTGAATATGAAAAACACGTCTTAATGTGCAAAATTTATCATTAATTGAATGCCAAGTAACACACTACCAATTAGCTACGATGGTGAAGATGGGTTGATTTCAATTCTAAGTATAAAACACCTGAATTCGACAGGT
This sequence comes from Palaemon carinicauda, assembly GCF_036898095.1. Lineage (NCBI taxonomy): Eukaryota > Metazoa > Arthropoda > Malacostraca > Decapoda > Palaemonidae > Palaemon > Palaemon carinicauda. The sequence goes on along the minus strand of NC_090730.1, from coordinate 79,388,710 downwards.
ATAAGTACAGAAGAATTGTCATTGACTTTTATCTTTCTTGGTGGCCAAGTGGTTTAGTCACTGTCTACACAGGCTTGCCGACTAGGGTTCGATTCCTGGCCGGTCACAAGCTCTTGTCTTTGTGGGATTTCGCCTGGGGCTCTGATCCCGAGGTTGTTAAGAGAATCCAGACATTAATGTATCAAAGATATATATGGCTTATTTGAATAAGAAAAACACGTCTAAATGTGTAAAATTTATCATTAATTGAATGCCAAGTGACAAACAACCAATTAACTACGATGGTGAAGATGTGTTGATTTCAATTCTAAGTATAAAAGACCTGAATTCGACAGGTATAAGTATAGAAGAATTGTCATGGACTTTTATCTTTCTTCGTGGTTAAGTGATTTAGTCACTGTCTATACAGGCTTGCCGACCAGGGTTCGATTACCGGCCGGTCACAAGCTCTTGTCTTTGTGTGATTTTGCCTGGGGCTCTGATCCCGAGGTCGTTAAGAGAATCCAGACATTAATGTATAAAAGATAAATATGGCTTATTTGAATATGAAAAACACGTCTAAATGTGCAAAATTTATCATTAATTGAATGCCAAGTAACAAACTACCAATTAGCTACGATGGTGAAGATGGGTTGATTTCAATTCTAAGTATAAAACACCTGAATTCGACAGGTATAAGTACAGAAGAATTGTCATTGACTTTTATCTTTTTTCGTGGCCAAGTCGTTTAGTCACTGGCTATACAGGCTTGCCGACCAGGGTTCGATTCCCGGCCGGTCACAAGCTCTTGTCTTTGTGTGATTTCGCCTGGGGCTCTGATCCCGAGGTCGTTAAGAGAATCAAGACATTAATGTATCAAAGATATATATGGCTTATTTGAATATGAAAAACACGTCTAAATGTGCAAAATTTATCATTAATTGAATGCCAAGTAACACACTACCAATTAGCTACGATGGTGAAGACAGTTTGATTTCAATTCTAAGTATAAAACACCTGAATTCGACAGGTATAAGTACAAAAGAATTGTCATTGACTTTTATCTTTCTTCGTGGCCAAGTGGTTTAGTCACTGTCTATACAGGCTTGCCGACCAGGGTTCGATTCCCGGCCGGTCACAAGCTCTTGTCTTTGTGTGATTTCGCCTGGGGCTCTGATCCCGAGGTCGTTAAGAGAATCCAGACAATTAAGTATCAAAGATATATATGGCTTATTTGAATATGAAAAACACATCTAAATGTGCAAAATTTATCATTAATTTAATGCCAAGTAACAAACAACCAATTAGCTACGATGGTGAAGATGGGATGATTTCAATTCTAAGTATAAAACACCTGAATTCGACAGGTATAAGTACAGAAGAATTGTCATTGACTTTTATCTTTTTTCGTGGCCAAGTGATTTAGTCACTGTCTATACAGGCTTGCCGACCAGGGTTCGATTCTCGGCCTGTCACAAGCTCTTGTCTTTGTGTGATTTCGCCTGGGGCTCTGATCCCGAGGTCGTTAAGAGAATCCAGACATTAATGTATTAAAGATATATATGGCTTATTTGAATATGAAAAAACACGTCTAAATGTGCAAAATTTATCATTAATTGAATGCCAAGTAACAAACTACCAATTAGCTACGATGGTGAAGATGTGTTGATTTCAATTCTAAGTATAAAACACCTGAATTCGACAGGTATAAGTACAGAAGAATTGTCATTGACTTTTATCTTTCTTCTTGGCCAAGTGGTTTAGGAACTGTCTATACAGACTTGCCGACCAGGGTTCGATTCCCGGCCGGTCACAAGCTCTTGTCTTTGTGTGATTTCGCCTGGGGCTCTGATCACGAGGTCGTTAAGAGAATCCAGACATTAATGTATCAAAGATATATATGGCTTATTTGAATATGAAAAACACGTCTAAATGTGCAAAATTTATCATTAATTGAATGCCAAGTAACTAACTACCAATTAGCTACGATGGTGAAGATGGGTTGATTTTAATTCTAAGTATAAAACACCAGAATTCGACAAGTATAAGTACAGAAGAATTGTCATTGACTTTTATTTTTCTTCGTGGCCAAGTGGTTTAGTCACTATCTATACAGGCTTGCCGACCAGGGTTCGATTCCCGGCCGGTCACAAGCTCTTGTCTTTGTGTGATTTTGACTCGGGCTCTGATCCCGAGGTCGTTAAGATAATCCAGACATTAATGTATCAAAGATATATATGGCTTATTTGAATATGAAAAACACGTCTAAATGTGCAAAATTTATCATTAATTGAATGCCAAGTAACAAACTACCAATTAGCTACGATGGTGAAGATGGGTTGATTTTAATTCTAAGTATAAAACACCTGGATTCGACAGGTTTAAGTACAGAAGAATTGTCATTGACTTTTATCTTTCTTCGTGGCCAAGTGGTTAAGTCACTGTCTATACAGGCTTGCCGACCAGGGTTCGATTCCCGGCCGGTCACAAGCTCTTGTCTTTGTGTGATTTAGCCTGGGGCTCTGATCCCGAGGTCCTTAAAAGAATCCAGACATTAATGTATCAAAGATATATATGGCTTATTTGAATATGAAAAACACGTCTTAATGTGCAAAATTTATCATTAATTGAATGCCAAGTAACACACTACCAATTAGCTACGATGGTGAAGATGGGTTGATTTCAATTCTAAGTATAAAACACCTGAATTCGACAGGTATAAGTACAGAAGAATTGTCATTGACTTTTATCTTTCTTGGTGGCCAAGTGGTTTAGTCACTGTCTACACAGGCTTGCCGACTAGGGTTCGATTCCTGGCCGGTCACAAGCTCTTGTCTTTGTGGGATTTCGCCTGGGGCTCTGATCCCGAGGTTGTTAAGAGAATCCAGACATTAATGTATCAAAGATATATATGGCTTATTTGAATAAGAAAAACACGTCTAAATGTGTAAAATTTATCATTAATTGAATGCCAAGTGACAAACAACCAATTAACTACGATGGTGAAGATGTGTTGATTTCAATTCTAAGTATAAAAGACCTGAATTCGACAGGTATAAGTATAGAAGAATTGTCATGGACTTTTATCTTTCTTCGTGGCCAAGTGATTTAGTCACTGTCTATACAGGCTTGCCGACCAGGGTTCGATTACCGGCCGGTCACAAGCTCTTGTCTTTGTGTGATTTTGCCTGGGGCTCTGATCCCGAGGTCGTTAAGAGAATCCAGACATTAATATTTCAAAGTTATATATGGCTTATTTGAATATGAAAAAAACGTCTAAATGTGCAAAATTTATCATTAATTGAATGCCAAGTAACAAACTACCAATTAGCTACGATGGTGAATATAGGTTGATTTCAATTCTAAGTATAAAACACCTGAATACGACAGGTATAAGTACAGAAGAATTGTCATTGACTTTTATATTTCTTGGTGGCCAAGTGGTTTAGTCACTGTCTATACAGGCTTGCCGACCAGGGTTCGATTCCCGGCCTGTCACAAGCTATTGTCTTTGTGTGATTTCACCTGGGGCTCTGATCCCAAGGTCGTTAAGAGAATCCAGACATTAATGTATCAAAGATATATATGACTTATTTGAATATGAAAAACACGTCTAAATGTGCAAAATTTATCATTTATTGAATGCCAAGTAACAAACTACCAATTAGCTACGATGGTGAAGAAGGTTTGATTTTAATTCTAAGTATAAAACACCTGAATTCGACAGGTATAAGTACAGAAGAATTGTCATTGACTTTTATCTTTCTTCGTAGCCAAGTGGTTTAGTCACTGTCTATACAGGCTTGCCGACCAGGGTTCGATTCCCGGCCGGTCACAAGCTCTTGTCTTTGTGTGATTTCGCCTGGGGCTCTGATCCCGAGGTTGTTAAGAGAATACAGACATTAATATATCAAAGATATATATGGCTTATTTGAATATGGAAAACACGTCTAAATGTGCCAAATTTATCATTAATTGAATGCCAAGTAACAAACTACCAATTAGCTACGATGGTGAAGATAGGTTGATTTCAATTCTAAGTATAAAATACCTGAATTCGACAGGTATAAGTACAGAAGAATTGTCATTGACTTTTATCTTTCTTCGTGGCCAAGTGATTTAGTCACTATCTATACAGGCTTGCCGACCAGGGTTCGATTCTCGGCCGGTCACAATCTCTTGTCTTTGTGTGATTTCGCCTGGGGCTCTGATCCCGAGGTCGTTAAGAGAATCCAGACATTAATGTATAAAAGATATATATGGCTTATTTGAATATGAAAAACACGTCTAAATGTGCAAAATTTATCATTAATTGAATGCCAAGTAACAAAATACCAATTAGCTACGATGGTGAAGATGGGTTGATTTCAATTCTAAGTATAAAACACCTGAATTCGACAGGTATAAGTACAGAAGAATTGTCATTGACTTTTATCTTTCTTCGTGGCCAAGTGGTTTAGTCACTGGCTATACAGGCTTGCCGACCAGGGTTCGATTCCCGGCAGGTCACAAGCTCTTGTCTTTGTGTGATTTCGCCTGGGGCTCTGATCCCGAGGTCGTTAAGAGAATCAAGACATTAATGTATCAAAGATATATATGGCTTATTTGAATATGAAAAACACGTCTAAATGTGCAAAATTTATCATTAATTGAATGCCAAGTAACACACTACCAATTAGCTACGATGGTGAAGACAGTTTGATTTCAATTCTAAGTATAAAACACCTGAATTCGACAGGTATAAGTACAAAAGAATTGTCATTGACTTTTATCTTTCTTCGTGGCCAAGTGGTTTAGTCACTGTCTATACAGGATTGCCGACCAGGGTTCGATTCCTGGCCGGTCACAAGCTCTTGTCTTTGTGTGATTTCGCCTGGGGCTCTGATCCCGAGGTCGTTAAGAGAATCCAGACAATTAAGTATCAAAAATATATATGGCTTATTTGAATATGAAAAACACGTCTAAATGTGCAAAATTTATCATTAATTGAATGCCAAGTAACAAACAACCAATTAGCTACGATGGTGAAGATGGGTTGATTTCAATTCTAAGTATAAAACACCTGAATTCGACAGGTATAAGTACAGAAGAATTGTCATTGACTTTTATCTTTCTTCGTGGCCAAGTGATTTAGTCACTGTCTATACAGGCTAGCCGACCAGGGTTCGATTCTCGGCCTGTCACAAGCTCTTGTCTTTGTGTGATTTCGCCTGGGGCTCTGATCCCGAGGTCGTTAAGAGAATCCAGACATTAATGTATTAAAGATATATATGGCTTATTTGAATATAAAAAAACACGTCTAAATGTGCAAAATTTATCATTAATTGAATGCCAAGTAACAAACTACCAATTAGCTACGATGGTGAAGATGTGTTGATTTCAATTCTAAGTATAAAACACCTGAATTCGACAGGTATAAGTACAGAAGAATTGTCATTGACTTTTATCTTTCTTCGTGGCCAAGTGGTTTAGGAACTGTCTATACAGACTTGCCGACCAGGGTTCGATTCCCGGCCGGTCACAAGCTCTTGTCTTTGTGTGATTTCACCTGGGGCTCTGATCCCAAGGTCGTTAAGAGAATCCAGACATTAATGTATCAAAGATATATATGACTTATTTGAATATGAAAAACACGTCTAAATGTGCAAAATTTATCATTTATTGAATGCCAAGTAACAAACTACCAATTAGCTATGATGGTGAAGAAGGTTTGATTTTAATTCTAAGTATAAAACACCTGAATTCGACAGGTATAAGTACAGAAGAATTGTCATTGACTTTTATCTTTCTTCGTGGCCAAGTGGTTTAGTCACTGTCTATACAGGCTTGCCGACCAGGGTTCGATTCCCGGCCGGTCACAAGCTCTTGTCTTTGTGTGATTTCGCCTGGGGCTCTGATCCCGAGGTTGTTAAGAGAATACAGACATTAATGTATCAAAGATATATATGGCTTATTTGAATATGGAAAACACGTCTAAATGTGCCAAATTTATCATCAATTGAATGCCAAGTAACAAACTACCAATTAGCTACGATGGTGAAGATAGGTTGATTTCAATTCTAAGTATAAAATACCTGAATTCGACAGGTATAAGTACAGAAGAATTGTCATTGACTTTTATCTTTCTTCGTGGCCAAGTGATTTAGTCACTATCTATACAGGCTAGCCGACCAGGGTTCGATTCCCGGCCGGTCACAAGCTCTTGTCTTTGTGTGATTTCGCCTGGGGCTCTGATCCCGAGGTCGTTAATATAATCCAGACATTAATGTATCAAAGATATATATGGCTTATTTGAATATGAAAAACACGTCTAAATGTGCAAAATTTATCATTAATTGAATGCCAAGTAACAAACTACCAATTAGCTACGATGGTAAAGATGGGTTGATTTCAATTCTAAGTATAAAACACCTGAATTCGACAGGTATAAGTACAGAAGAATTGTCATTGACTTTTATATTTCTTCGTGGCCAAGTGGTTTAGGAACTGTCTATACAGACTTGCCGACCAGGGTTCGATTCCCGGCCAGTCACGAGCTCTTGTCTTTGTGTGATTTCGCCTGGGGCTCTGATCCCGAGGTCGTTAAGATAATCCAGACATTAATGTATCAAAGATATATATGGCTTATTTGAATATGAAAAACACGTCTAAATGTGCAAAATTTATCATTAATTGGATGCCAAGTAACAAACTACCAATTAGCTACGATGGTGAAGATGTGTTGATTTCAATTCTAAGTATAAAAAACCTGAATTCGACAGGTATAAGTACAGAATAATTGTCATTGACTTTCATCTTTCTTCGTGGCCAAGTGATTTAGTCACTGTCTATACAGGCTTGCCGACCAGGGTTCGATTCCCGGCCGGTCACAAGCTCTTGTCTTTGTGTGATTTCGCCTGGGGCTCTGATCCCGAGGTCGTTAATATAATCCAGACATTAATGTATCAAAGATATATATGGCTTATTTGAATATGAAAAACACGTCTAAATGTGCAAAATTTATCATTAATTGGATGCCAAGTAACAAACTACCAATTAGCTACGATGATGAAGATGGGTTGATTTCAATTCTAAGTATAAAACACCTGAATTCGACAAGTATAAGTACAGAAGAATTGTCATTGACTTTTATTTTTCTTCGTGGCCAAGTGGTTTAGTCACTATCTATACAGGCTTGCCGACCAGGGTTCGATTCCCGGCCGGTCACAAGCTCTTGTCTTTGTGTGATTTTGACTGGGGCTCTGATCCCGAGGTCGTTAAGATAATCCAGACATTAATGTATCAAAGATATATATGGCTTATTTGAATTTGAAAAACACGTCTAAATGTGCAAAATTTATCATTAATTGAATGCCAAGTAACAAACTACCAATTAGCTACGATGGTGAAGATGGGTTGATTTTAATTCTAAGTATAAAACACCTGGATTCGACAGGTTTAAGTACAGAAGAATTGTCATTGACTTTTATCTTTCTTCGTGGCCAAGTGGTTTAGTCACTGTCTATACAGGCTTGCCGACCAGGGTTCGATTCCCGGCCGGTCACAAGCTCTTGTCTTTGTGTGATTTCGCCTGGGGCTCTGATCCCGAGGTCGTTAAAAGAATCCAGACATTAATGTATCAAAGATATATATGGCTTATTTGAATATGAAAAACACGTCTTAATGTGCAAAATTTATCATTAATTGAATGCCAAGTAACACACTACCAATTAGCTACGATGGTGAAGATGGGTTGATTTCAATTCTAAGTATAAAACACCTGAATTCGACAGGTATAAGTACAGAAGAATTGTCATTGACTTTTATCTTTCTTGGTGGCCAAGTGGTTTAGTCACTGTGTATATAGGCTTGCCGACTAGGGTTCGATTCCTGGCCGGTCACAAGCTCTTGTCTTTGTGGGATTTCGCCTGGGGCTCTGATCCCGAGGTTGTTAAGAGAATCCAGACATTAATGTATCAAAGATATATATGGCTTATTTGAATATGAAAAACACGTCTAAATGTGCAAAATTTATCATTAATTGAATGCCAAGTGATAAACAACCAATTAACTACGATGGTGAAGATAGGTTGATTTCAATTCTAAGTATAAAACACCTGAATTCGACAGGTATAAGTACAGAAGAATTGTCATTGACTTTTATCTTTCTTCGTGGCCAAGTGATTTAGTCACTGTCTATACAGGCTTGCCGACCAGGGTTCGATTCTCGGCCGGTCACAAGCTCTTGTCTTTGTGTGATTTCGCCTGGGGCTCTGATCCCGAGGTCGTTAAGAGAATCCAGACATTAATGTATAAAAGATAAATATGGCTTATTTGAATATGAAAAACACGTCTAAATGTGCAAAATTTATCATTAATTGAATGCCAAGTAACAAACTACCAATTAGCTACGATGGTGAAGATGGGTTGATTTCAATTCTAAGTATAAAACACCTGAATTCGACAGGTATAAGTACAGAAGAATTGTCATTGACTTTTATCTTTTTTCGTGGCCAAGTGGTTTAGTCACTGGCTATACAGGCTTGCCGACCAGGGTTCGATTCCCGGCCGGTCACAAGCTCTTGTCTTTGTGTGATTTCGCCTGGGGCTCTGATCCCGAGGTCGTTAAGAGAATCAAGACATTAATGTATCAAAGATATATATGGCTTATTTGAATATGAAAAACACGTCTAAATGTGCAAAATTTATCATTAATTGAATGCCAAGTAACACACTACCAATTAGCTACGATGGTGAAGACAGTTTGATTTCAATTCTAAGTATAAAACACCTGAATTCGACAGGTATAAGTACAAAAGAATTGTCATTGACTTTTATCTTTCTTCGTGGCCAAGTGGTTTAGTCACTGTCTATACAGGCTTGCCGACCAGGGTTCGATTCCTGGCCGGTCACAAGCTCTTGTCTTTGTGTGATTTCGCCTGGGGCTCTGATCCCGAGGTCGTTAAGAGAATCCAGACAATTAAGTATCAAAGATATATATGGCTTATTTGAATATGAAAAACACATCTAAATGTGCAAAATTTATCATTAATTTAATGCCAAGTAACAAACAACCAATTAGCTACGATGGTGAAGATGGGATGATTTCAATTCTAAGTATAAAACACCTGAATTCGACAGGTATAAGTACAGAAGAATTGTCATTGACTTTTATCTTTTTTCGTGGCCAAGTGATTTAGTCACTGTCTATACAGGCTTGCCGACCAGGGTTCGATTCTCGGCCTGTCACAAGCTCTTGTCTTTGTGTGATTTCGCCTGGGGCTCTGATCCCGAGGTCGTTAAGAGAATCCAGACATTAATGTATTAAAGATATATATGGCTTATTTGAATATGAAAAAACACGTCTAAATGTGCAAAATTTATCATTAATTGAATGCCAAGTAACAAACTACCAATTAGCTACGATGGTGAAGATGTGTTGATTTCAATTCTAAGTATAAAACACCTGAATTCGACAGGTATAAGTACAGAAGAATTGTCATTGACTTTTATCTTTCTTCTTGGCCAAGTGGTTTAGGAACTGTCTATACAGACTTGCCGACCAGGGTTCGATTCCCGGCCGGTCACAAGCTCTTGTCTTTGTTTGATTTCGCCTGGGGCTCTGATCACGAGGTCGTTAAGATAATCCAGACATTAATGTATCAAAGATATATATGGCTTATTTGAATATGAAAAACACGTCTAAATGTGCAAAATTTATCATTAATTGAATGCCAAGTAACAAATTACCAATTAGCTACGATGGTGAAGATGTGTTGATTTCAATTCTAAGTATAAAACACATGAATTTGACAGGTATAAGTACAGAATAATTGTCATTGACTTTCATCTTTCTTCGTGGTCAAGTGATTTAGTCACTGTCTATACAGGCTTGCCGACCAGGGTTCGATTCCCGGCCGGTCACAAGCTCTTGTCTTTGTGTGATTTCGCCTGGGGCTCTGATCCCGAGGTCGTTAAGAGAATCCAGACATTAATGTATCAAAGATATATATGGCTTATTTGAATATGAAAAACACGTCTGAATGTGCAAAATTTATCATTAATTGAATGCCAAGTAACAAACTACCAATTAGCTACGATGGTGAAGATGGGTTGATTTCAATTCTAAGTATAAAACACCTGAATTCGACAAGTATAAGTACAGAAGAATTGTCATTGACTTTTATTTTTATTCGTGGCCAAGTGGTTTAGTCACTATCTATACAGGCTTGCCGACCAGGGTTCGATTCCCGGCCGGTCACAAGCTCTTGTCTTTGTGTGATTTCGCCTGGGGCTCTGATCCCGAGGTCGTTAAAAGAATCCAGACATTAATGTATCAAAGATATATATGGATTATTCGAATATGAAAAACACGTCTTAATGTGCAAAATTTATCATTAATTGAATGCCAAGTAACACACTACCAATTAGCTACGATGGTGAAGATGGGTTGATTTCAATTCTAAGTATAAAACACCTGAATTCGACAGGTATAAGTACAGAAGAATTGTCATTGACTTTTATCTTTCTTGGTGGCCAAGTGGTTTAGTCACTGTGTATACAGGCTTGCCGACTAGGGTTCGATTCCTGGCCGGTCACAAGCTCTTGTCTTTGTGGGATTTCGCCTGGGGCTCTGATCCCGAGGTTGTTAAGAGAATCCAGACATTAATGTATCAAAGATATATATGGCTTATTTGAATATGAAAAACACGTCTAAATGTGCAAAATTTATCATTAATTGAATGCCAAGTGACAAACAACCAATTAACTACGATGGTGAAGATAGGTTGATTTCAATTCTGAGTATAAAACACCTGAATTCGACAGGTATAAGTACAGAAGAATTGTCATTGACTTTTATCTTTCTTCGTGGCCAAGTGATTTAGTCACTGTCTATACAGGCTTGCCGACCAGGGTTCGATTCTCGGCCGGTCACAAGCTCTTGTCTTTGTGTGATTTCGCCTGGGGCTCTGATCCCGAGGTCGTTAAGAGAATCCAGACATTAATGTATAAAAGATATATATGGCTTATTTGAATATGAAAAACACGTCTAAATGTGCAAAATTTATCATTAATTGAATGCCAAGTAACAAACTACCAATTAGCTACGATGGTGAAGATGGGTTGATTTCGATTCTAAGTATAAAACACTTGAATTCGACAGGTATAAGTACAGAAGAATTGTCATTGACTTTTATCTTTCTTCGTGGCCAAGTGGTTTAGTCACTGGCTATACAGGCTTGCCGACCAGGGTTCGATTCCCGGCCGGTCACAAGCTCTTGTCTTTGTGTGATTTCGCCTGGGGCTCTGATCCCGAGGTCGTTAAGAGAATCAAGACATTAATATATCAAAGATATATATGGCTTATTTGAATATGAAAAACACGTCTAAATGTGCAAAATTTATCATTAATTGAATGCCAAGTAACACACTACCAATTAGCTACGATGGTGAAGACAGTTTGATTTCAATTCTAAGTATAAAACACCTGAATTCGACAGGTATAAGTACAAAAGAATTGTCATTGACTTTTATCTTTCTTCGTGGCCAAGTGGTTTAGTCACTGTCTATACAGGATTGCCGACCAGGGTTCGATTCCTGCCCGGTCACAAGCTCTTGTCTTTGTGTGATTTCGCCTGGGGCTCTGATCCCGAGGTCGTTAAGAGAATCCAGACAATTATGTATCAAAGATATATATGGCTTATTTGAATATGAAAAACACGTCTAAATGTGCAAAATTTATCATTAATTGAATGCCAAGTAACAAACAACCAATTAGCTACGATGGTGAAGATGGGTTGATTTCAAATCTAAGTATAAAACACCTGAATTCGACAGGTATAAGTACAGAAGAATTGTCATTGACTTTTATCTTTCTTCGTGGCCAAGTGATTTAGTCACTGTCTATACAGGCTTGCCGACCAGGGTTCGATTCTCGGCCTGTCACAAGCTCTTGTCTTTGTGTGATTTCGCCTGGGGCTCTGATCCCGAGGTCGTTAAGAGAATCCAGACATTAATGTATTAAAGATATATATGGCTTATTTGAATATGAAAAAACACGTCTAAATGTGCAAAATTTATCATTAATTGAATGCCAAGTAACAAACTACCAATTAGCTACGATGGTGAAGATGTGTTGATTTCAATTCTAAGTATAAAACACCTGAATTCGACAGGTATAAGTACAGAAGAATTGTCATTGACTTTTATCTTTCTTCGTGGCCAAGTGGTTTAGGAACTGTCTATAAAGACTTGCCGACCAGGGTTCGATTCCCGGCCGGTCACAAGCTCTTGTCTTTGTGTGATTTCGCCTGGGGCTCTGATCCCGAGGTCGTTAAGATAATCCAGACATTAATGTATCAAAGATATATATGGCTTATTTGAATATGAAAAACACGTCTAAATGTGCAAAATTTATCATTAATTGAATGCCAAGTAACAAACTACCAATTAGCTACGATGGTGAAGATGTGTTGATTTCAATTCTAAGTATAAAACACCTGAATTCGACAGGTATAAGTACAGAATAATTGTCATTGACTTTCATCTTTCTTCGTGGCCAAGTGATTTAGTCACTGTCTATACAGGCTTGCCGACCAGGGTTCGATTCCCGGCCGGTCACAAGATCTTGTCTTTGTGTGATTTCGCCTGGGGCTCTGATCCCGAGGTCGTTAAGAGAATCCAGACATTAATGTATCAAAGATATATATGGCTTATTTGAATATGAAAAACACGTCTAAATGTGCAAAATTTATCATTAATTGAATGCCAAGTAACAAACTACCAATTAGCTACGATGGTGAAGATGGGTTGATTTCAATTCTAAGTATAAAACACCTGAATTCGACAAGTATGAGTACAGAAGAATTGTCATTGACTTTTATTTTTCTTCGTGGCCAAGTGGTTTAGTCACTATCTATACAGGCTTGCCGACCAGGGTTCGATTCCCGGACGGTCACAAGCTCTTGTCTTTGTGTGATTTCGCCTGGGGCTCTGATCACGAGGTCGTTAAGATAATCCAGACATTAATGTATCAAAGATATATATGGCTTATTTGAATTTGAAAAACACGTCTAAATGTGCAAAATTTATCATTAATTGAATGCCAAGTAACAAACTACCAATTAGCTACGATGGTGAAGATGGGTTGATTTTAATTCTAAGTATAAAACACCTGGATTCGACAGGTTTAAGTACAGAAGAATTGTCATTGACTTTTATCTTTCTTCGTGGCTAAGTGGTTTAGTCACTGTCTATTCAGGCTTGCCGACCAGGGTTCGATTCCCGGCCGGTCACAAGCTCTTGTCTTTGTGTGATTTCGCCTGGGGCTCTGATCCCGAGGTCGTTAAAAGAATCCAGACATTAATGTATCAAAGATATATATGGCTTATTTGAATATGAAAAACACGTCTTAATGTGCAAAATTTATCATTAATTGAATGCCAAGTAACACACTACCAATTAGCTACGATGGTGAAGATGGGGTGATTTCAATTCTAAGTATAAAACACCTGAATTCGACAGGTATAAGTACAGAAGAATTGTCATTGACTTTTATCTTTCTTGGTGGCCAAGTGGTTTAGTCACTGTGTATACAGGCTTGCCGACTAGGGTTCGATTCCTGGCCGGTCACAAGCTCTTGTCTTTGTGGGATTTCGCCTGGGGCTCTGATCCCGAGGTTGTTAAGAGAATCCAGACATTAATGTATCAAAGATATATATGGCTTATTTGAATATGAAAAACACGTCTAAATGTGCAAAATTTATCATTAATTGAATGCCAAGTGACAAACAACCAATTAACTACGATGGTGAATATAGGTTGATTTCAATTCTATGTATAAAACACGTGAATTCGACAGGTATAAGTACAGAAGAATTGTCAATGACTTTTATATTTCTTGGTGGCCAAGTGGTTTATCACTGTCTATAAAGGCTTGCCGACCAGGGTTCGATTCCCGGCCTGTCACAAGCTATTGTCTTTGTGTGATTTCACCTGGGGCTCTGATCCCAAGTTCGTTAAGAGAATCCAGACATTAATGTATCAAAGATATATATGGCTTATTTGAATATGAAAAACACGTCTAAATGTGCAAAATTTATCATTAATTGAATGCCAAGTAACAAACTACCAATTAGCTACGATGGTGAATATAGGTTGATTTCAATTCTATGTATAAAACACGTGAATTCGACAGGTATAAGTACAGAAGAATTGTCATTGACTTTTATCTTTCTTCGTAGCCAAGTGGTTTAGTCACTGTCTATACAAGCTTGCCGACCAGGGTTCGATTCCCGGCCAGTCACAAGCTCTTGTCTTTGTGTGATTTCGCCTGGGGCTCTGATCCCGAGGTCGTTAAGAGAATCCAGACATTAATGTATCAAAGATATATATGGCTTATTTGGATATGAAAAACACGTCTAAATGTGCAAAATTTATCATTAATTGAATGCCAAGTAACAAACTACCAATTAGCTACGATGGTCAAGATGGGTTGATTTCAATTCTAAGTATAAAACACCTGAATTCGACAGGTATAAGTACAGAAGAATTGTCATTGACTTTTATCTTTCTTGGTGGCCAAGTGGTTTAGTCACTGTGCATACAGGCTTGCCGACTAGGGTTCGATTCCTGGCCGGTCACAAGCTCTTGTCTTTGTGGGATTTCGCCTGGGGCTCTGATCCCGAGGTTGTTAAGAGAATCCAGACATTAATGTATCAAAGATATATATGGCTTATTTGAATATGAAAAACACGTCTAAATGTGCAAAATTTATCATTAATTGAATGCCAAGTGACAAACAACCAATTAACTACGATGGTGAAGATAGGTTGATTTCAATTCTAAGTATAAAACACCTGAATTCGACAGGTATAAGTACAGAAGAATTGTCATTGACTTTTATCTTTCTTCGTGGCCAAGTGATTTAGTCACTGGCTATACAGGCTTGCCGACCAGGGTTCGATTCCCGGCCGGTCACAAGCTCTTGTCTTTGTGTGATTTCGCCTGGGGCTCTGATCCCGAGGTCGTTAAGAGAATCAAGACATTAATGTATCAAAGATATATATGGCTTATTTGAATATGAAAAACATGTCTAAATGTGCAAAATTTATCATTAATTGAATGCCAAGTAACACACTACCAATTAGCTACGATGGTGAAGACAGTTTGATTTCAATTCTAAGTATAAAACACCTGAATTCGACAGGTATAAGTACAAAAGAATTGTCATTGACTTTTATCTTTCTTCATGGCCCAGTGGTTTAGTCACTGTCTATACAAGATTGCCGACCAGGGTTCGATTCCTGGCCGGTCACAAACTCTTGTCTTTGTGTGATTTCGCCTGGGGCTCTGATCCCGAGGTCGTTAAGAGAATCCAGACAATTATGTATCAAAGATATATATGGCTTATTTGAATATGAAAAACACGTCTAAATATGCAAAATTTATCATTAATTGAATGCCAAGTAACAAACAACCAATTAGCTACGATGGTGAAGATGGGTTGATTTCAATTCTAAGTATAAAACACCTGAATTCGACAGGTATAAGTACAGAAGAATTGTCATTGTCTTTTATCTTTCTTCGTGGCCAAGTGATTTAGTCACTGTCTATACAGGCTTGCCGACCAGGGTTCGATTCTCGGCCTGTCACAAGCTCTTGTCTTTGTGTGATTTCGCCTGGGGCTCTGATCCCGAGGTCGTTAAGAGAATCCAGACATTAATGTATTAAAGATATATATGGCTTATTTGAATATGAAAAAACACGTCTAAATGTGCAAAATTTATCATTAATTGAATGCCAAGTAACAAACTACCAATTAGCTACGATGGTGAAGATGTGTTGATTTCAATGTTAAGTATAAAACACCTGAATTCGACAGGTATAAGTATAGAAGAATTGTCATTGACTTTTATCTTTCTTCGTGGCCAAGTGATTTAGTCACTGTCTATACAGGCTTGCCGACCAGGGTTCGATTCCCGGCCGGTCACAAGCTTTTGTCTTTGTGTGATTTCGCCTAGGGCTCTGATCCCGAGGTCGTTAAGAGAATCCAGACATTAATGTTTCAAAGTTATATATGGCTTTTTTGAATATGAAAAAAACGTCTAAATGTGCAAAATTTATCATTAATTGAATGCCAAGTAACAAACTACCAATTAGCTACGATGGTGAATATAGGTTGATTTCAATTCTAAGTATAAAACACCTGAATTCGACAGGTATAAGTACAGAAGAATTGTCAATGACTTTTATATTTCTTGGTGGCCAAGTGGTTTAGTCACTGTCTATAAAGGCTGGCCGACCAGGGTTCGATTCCCGGCCTGTCACAAGCTATTGTCTTTGTGTGATTTCACCTGGGGCTCTGATCCCAAGTTCGTTAAGAGAATCCAGACATTAATGTATCAAAGATATATATGGCTTATTTGAATATGAAAAACACGTCTAAATGTGCAAAATTTATCATTAATTGAATGCCAAGTAACAAACTACCAATTAGCTACGATGGTGAAGATGGGTTGATTTTAATTCTAAGTATAAAACACCTGTATTCGACAGGTATAAGTACAGAAGAATTGTCATTGACTTTTATCTTTCTTCGTAGCCAAGTGGTTTAGTCACTGTCTATACAAGCTTGCCGACCAGGGTTCGATTCCCGGCCGGTTACAAGCTCTTGTCTTTGTGTGATTTTGCCTGAGGCTCTGATCCCGAGGTTGTTAAGAGAATACAGACATTAATGTATCAAAGATATATATGGCTTATTTGAATATGGAAAACACGTCTAAATGTGCCAAATTTATCATTAATTGAATGCCAAGTAACAAACTACCAATTAGCTACGATGGTGAATATAGGTTGATTTCAATTCTAAGTATAAAATACCTGAATTCGACAGGTATAAGTACAGAAGAATTGTCATTGACTTTTATCTTTCTTCGTGGCCAAGTGGTTTAGTCACTATCTATACAGGCTTGCCGACCAGGGTTCGATTCCCGGCCGGTCATAAGCTCTTGTCTTTGTGTGATTTCGCCTGGGGCTCTGATCCCGAGGTCGTTAAGAGAATCCAGACATTAATGTATCAAAGATATATATGGCTTATTTGAATATGAAAAACACTTCTAAATGTGCAAAATTTATCATTAATTGAATGCCAAGTAACAAACTACCAATTAGCTACGATGGTGAAGATGGGTTGATTTCAATTCTAAGTATAAAACACCCGAATTCGACAAGTATAAGTACAGAAGAATTGTCAATGACTTTTATTTTTCTTCGTGGCCAAGTGGTTTAGTCACTATCTATACAGGCTTGCCAACCATGGTTCGATTCCCGGCCGGTCACAAGCTCTTGTCTTTGTGTAATTTTGACTGGGGCTCTGATCCCGAGGTCGTTAAGATAATCTAGACATTAATGTATCAAAGATATATATGGCTTATTTGAATATGAAAAACACGTCTAAATGTGCAAAATTTATCATTAATTGAATGCCAGGTAACAAACTACCCATTAGCTAGGATGGTGAAGATGGGTTGATTTCAATTCTAAGTATAAAACACCTGAATTCGACAGGTTTAAGTATAGAAGAATTGTCATTGACTTTTATCTTTCTTCGTGGCCAAGTGGTTTAGTCACTGTCTATACAGGCTTGCCGACCAGGGCTCGATTCCCGGCCGGTCACAAGCTCTTGTCTTTGTGTGATTTCGCCTGGGGCTCTGATCCCGAGGTCGTTAAGAGAATCCAGACATTAATGTATCAAAGATATATATGGCTTATTTGAATATGAAAAACACGTCTAAATGTGCAAAATTTATCATTAATTGAATGCCAAGTAACAAACTACCAATTAGCTACGATGGTGAAGATGGGTTGATTTCAATTCTAAGTATAAAACACCTGAATTCGACAGGTATAAGTACAGAAGAATTGTCATTGACTTTTATCTTTCTTCGTGGCCAAGTGGTTTAGTCACTGTCTATACAGGCTTGCCGACCAGCGTTCGATGCCCGGCAGGTCACAAGCTCTTGTCTTTGTGTGATTTCGTCTGGGGCTCTGATCCCGAGGTCATTAAGAGAATCCAGACATTAATGTATCAAAGATATATATGGCTTATTTGAATATGAAAAACACGTCTAAATGTGCAAAATTTATCATTAATTGAATGCCAAGTAACAAACTACCAATTAGCTACGATGGTGAAGATGGGTTGATTTCAATTCTAAGTATAAAACACCTGAATTCGACAAGTATAAGTACAGAAGAATTGTCATTGACTTTTATTTTTCTTCGTGGCCAAGTGGTTTAGTCACTATCTATACAGGCTTGCCATACAGGGTTCGATTCCCGGCCGGTCAAAAGCTCTTGTCCTCGTTTGATTTTGACTGGGGCTCTGATCCCGAGGTCGTTAAGAGAATCCAGACATTGATGTATCAAAGATATATATGGCTTATTTGAATATGAAAAACACTTCCAAATGTGCAAAATTTATCATTAATTGAATGCCAAGCAACAAACTACCAATTAGCTACGATGGTCAAGATGGATTGATTTGAATTCTAAGTATAAAACACCTGAATTTGACAGGTTTAAGTACAGAAGAATTGTCATTGACATTTATCTTTCTTCGTGGCCAAGTGGTTTAGTCACTGTCTATACAGGCTTGCCGACCAGGGTTCGATTCCCGGCCGGTCACAAGCTCTTGTCTTTTTGTGATTTCGCCTAGGGCTCTGATCCCGAGGTCGTTAAGAAAATCCAGACATTAATGTATCAAAGATATATATGGCTTAATTGAATATGAAAAACACGCCTAAATGTGCAAAATTTATCATTAATTGAATGCCAAGTAACACACTACCAATTAGCTACGATGGTGAAGACGGGTTGATTTCAATTCTAAGTATAAAACACCTGAATTTGACAGGTATAAGTACAGAAGATTTGTCATTGACTTTTATCTTTCTTCGTGGCCAAGTTGTTTAGTCACTGTCTATACAGGCTTGCCGACCAGGGTTCGATTCCTGGCCGGTCATAAGCTCTTGTCTTTGTGTGATTTCGCTTTGGGCTCTGATCCCGAGGTCGTTAAGAGAATCCAGACATTAATGTATCAAAGATATATATGGCTTATTTGAATATGAAAAACACGTCCAAATGTGCAAAATTTATCATTAATTGAATGCCAAGTAATAAACAACCAATTAGCTACGATGGTGAAGATGGGTTGATTTCAATTCTAAGTATAAAACACCTGAATTCGACAGGTATAAGTACATAAGAATTGTCATTGACTTTTATCTTTCTTCGTGGCCAAGTGGTTTAGTCACTGTCTATACAGGCTTGCCGACCAGGGTTCGATTCCCGGCCGGTCACAAGCTCTTGTCTTTGTGTGATTTCGCCTGGGGCTCTGATCCCGAGGTCGTTAAGAGAATCCAGACATTAATGTATCAAAGATATATATGGCTTATTTGAATATGAAAAACACGTCTAAATGTGCAAAATTTATCATTAATTGAATGCCAAGTAACAAACTACCAATTAGCTACGATGGTGAAGATGGGTTGATTTCAATTCTAAGTATAAAACACCTGAATTCAACAGGTATAAGTACATAAGAATAGTCATTGACTTTTATCTTTCTTCGTGGCCAAGTGGTTTAGTCACTGTCTATACAGGCTTGCCGACCAGGGTTCGATTCCCGGCCGGTCACAAGCTCTTGTCTTTGTGTGATTTCGCCTGGGGCTCTGATCCCGAGGTCGTTAAGAGAATCCAGACATTAATGTATCAAAGATATATATGGCTTATTTGAATATGAAAAACACGTCTAAATGTGCAAAATTTATCATTAATTGAATGCCAAGTAACAAACTTCCAATTAGCTACGATGGTGAAGATGGGTTGATTTCAATTCTAAGTATAAAACACCTGAATTCGACAGGTATAAGTACAGAAGAATTGTCATTGACTTTTATCTTTCTTATTGGCCAAGTGGTTTAGTCACTGTCTATACAGGCTTGCCGACCAGGATTCGATTCCCGGCCGGTCACAATCTCATGTCTTTGTGTGATTTCGCCTGGGGCTCTGATCCCGAGGTCGTTAAGAGAATCCAGACATTAATGTATCAAAGATATATATGGCTTATTTGAATATGAAAAACACGTCTAAATGTGCAAAATTTATCATTAATTGAATGCCAAGTAACACACTACCAATTAGCTACGATGGTGAAGATGGGTTGATTTTAATTCTAAGTATAAAACACCTGAATTCGACAGGTATAAGTACAGAAGAATTGTCATTGACTTTTATCTTTCTTCGTGGCCAAGTGATTTAGTCACTGTCTATACAGGCTTGCCGACCAGGGTTCGATTCCCGGCCGGTCACAAGCTCTTGTCTATGTGTGATTTCGCCTGGAGCTCTGATCCCGAGGTCGTTAAGAGAATCAAGACATTAATGTATCAAAGTTATATATGGCTTATTTGAATATGAAAAACACGTATAAATGTGCAAAATTTATCATTAATTGAATGCCAAGTAACAAACTACCAATTAGCTACGATGGTGAAGATGGGTTGATTTCAATTCTAAGTATAAAACACCTGAATTCGACAGGTATAAGTACAGAAGAATTGTCTTTGACTTTTATCTTTCTTCGTGGCCAAGTGGTTTAGTCACTGTCTATACAGGCTTGCCGACCAGGGTTCGATTCCCGGCCGGTCACAAGCTCTTGTCTTTGTGTGATTTCGCCCGGGGCTCTGATCCCGAGGTCGTTAAGAGAATCCAGACATTAATGTATCAAAGATATATATGGCTTATTTGAATATGAAAAACCCGTCTAAATGTGCAAAATTTATCATTAATTGAATGCCAAGTAACAAACTACCAATTAGCTACGATGGTGAAGATGGGTTGATTTCAATTCTAAGTATAAAACACCTGAATTCGATAGGTATAAGTACAGAAGAATTGTCATTGACTTTTATCTTTCTTCGTGGCCAAGTGGTTTAGTCACTGTCTATAAAGGCTTGCCGACCAGGGTTCGATTTCCGGCCGGTCACAATCTCTTGTCTTTGTGTGATTTCGCCTGGGGCTCTGATCCCGAGGTCGTTAAAAGAATCCAGACATTAATGTATCAAAGATATATATGGCTTATTTGAATATGAAAAACACGTCTAAATGTGCAAAATTTATCATTAATTGAATGCCAAGTAACACACTAACAATTAGCTACGATGGTGAAGATGGGTTGATTTTAATTCTAAGAATAAAACACCTGAATTCGACAGGTATAAGTACAGAAAAATTGTCATTGACTTTTATCTTTCTTCGTGGCCAAGTGGTTTAGTCACTGTCTATACAGGCTTGCCGACCAGGGTTCGATTCCCGGCCGGTCACAAGCTCTTGTGTTTGTGTGATATCGCCTTGGGCTCTGATCCCGATGTCGTTAAGAGAATCCAGACATTAATGTATCAAAGATATATATGGCTTATTTGAATATGAAAAACACGTCTAAATGTGCAAAATTTATCATTAATTGAATGCCAAGTAACAAACAACCAATTAGCTACGATGGTGAAGATGGGTTGATTTCAATTCTAAGTATAAAACACCTGAATTCGACAGGTATAAGTACAGAAGAATTGTCATTGACTTTTATCTTTCTTCGTGGCCAAGTGGTTTAGTCACTGTCTATACAGGATTGCCGAACAGGGTTCGATTCCCGGCCGGTCACAAGCTCTTGTCTTTGTGTGATTTCGCCTGGGGCTCTGATCCCGAGGTCGTTAAGAGAATCCAGACATTAATGTTTCAAAGTTATATATGGCTTATTTGAATATGAAAAAAACGTCTAAATGTGCAAAATTTATCATTAATTGAATGCCAAGTAACAAACTACCAATTAGCTACGATGGTGAATATAGGTTGATTTCAATTCTAAGTATAAAACACCTGAATTCGACAGGTATAAGTACAGAAGAATTGTCATTGACTTTTATATTTCTTGGTGGCCAAGTGGTTTAGTCACTGTCTATACAGGCTTGCCGACCAGGGTTCGATTCCCGGCCTGTCACAAGCTATTGTCTTTGTGTGATTTCACCTGGGGCTCTGATCCCAAGGTCGTTAATAGAATCCAGACATTAATGTATCAAAGATATATATGGCTTATTTGAATATGAAAAACAAGTCTAAATGTGCAAAATTTATCATTAATTGAATGCCAAGTAACCAACTACCAATTAGCTACGATGGTGAAGATGGGTTGATTTTAATTCTAAGTATAAAACACCTGAATTCGACAGGTATAAGTACAGAAGAATTGTCATTGACTTTTATCTTTCTTCGTAGCCAAGTGGTTTAGTCACTGTCTATACAGGCTTGCCGACCAGGGTTCGATTCCCGGCCGGTCACAAGCTCTTGTGTTTGTGTGATATCGCCTTGGGCTCTGATCCCGAGGTTGTTAAGAGAATACAGACATTAATGTATCAAAGATATATATGACTTATTTGAATATGGAAAACACGTCTAAATGTGCAAAATTTATCATTAATTGAATGCCAAGTAACACACTACCAATTAGCTACGATGGTGAAGACAGGTTGATTTCAATTCTAAGTATAAAACACCTGAATTTGACAGGTATAAGTACAGAAGAATTGTCATTGACTTTTATCTTTCTTCGTGGCCAAGTGGTTTAGTCACTGTCTATACAGGCTTGCCGACCAGGGTTCGATTCCTGGCCGGTCTTAAGCTCTTGTCTTTGTGTGATTTAGCTTTGGGCTCTGATCCCGAGGTCGTTAAGAGAATCCAGACATTAATGTATCAAAGATATATATGGCTTATTTGAATATGAAAAACACGTCCAAATGTGCAAAATTTATCATTAATTGAATGCCAAGTAATAAACAACCAATTAGCTACGATGGTGAAGATGGGTTGATTTCAATTCTAAGTATAAAACAGCTGAATTCGACAGGTATAAGTACATAAGAATTGTCATTGACTTTTATCTTTCTTCGTGGCCAAGTGGTTTAGTCACTGTCTATACAGGCTTGCCGACCAGGGTTCGATTCCCGGCCGGTCACAAGCTCTTGTCTTTGTGTGATTTCGCCTGGGGCTCTGATCCCAAGGTCGTTAAGAGAATCCAGACATTAATGTATCAAAGATATATATGGCTTATTTGAATATGAAAAACACATCTAAATGTGCAAAATTTATCATTAATTGAAAGCCAAGTAACAAACTTCCAATTAGCTACGATGGTGAAGATGGGTTGATTTCAATTCTAAGTATAAAACACCTGAATTCGACAGGTATAAGTACAGAAGAATTGTCATTGACTTTTATCTTTCTTCGTGGCCAAGTGGTTTAGTCACTGTCTATACAGGCTTGCCGACCAGGATTCGATTCCCGGCCGGTCACAATCTCATGTCTTTGTGTGATTTCGCCTGGGGCTCTGATCCCGAGGTCGTTAAGAGAATCCAGACATTAATGTATCAAAGATATATATGGCTTATTTGAATATGAAAAACACATCTAAATGTGCAAAATTTATCATTAATTGAATGCCAAGTAACACACTACCAATTAGCTACGATGGTGAAGATGGGTTGATTTTAATTCTAAGTAAAAAACACCTGAATTCGACAGGTATAAGTACAGAAGAATTGTCATTGACTTTTATCTTTCTTCGTGGCCAAGTGATTTAGTCACTGTCTATACAGGCTTGCCGACCAGGGTTCGATTCCCGGCCGGTCACAAGCTCTTGTCTTTGTGTGATTTCGCCTGGGGCTCTGATCCCGAGGTCGTTAAGAGAATCAAGACATTAATGTATCAAAGTTATATATGGCTTATTTGAATATGAAAAACACGTCTAAATGTGCAAAATTTATCATTAATTGAATGCCAAGTAACAAACTACCAATTAGCTACGATGGTGAAGATGGGTTGATTTCAATTCTAAGTATAAAACACCTGAATTCGACAGGTATAAGTACAGAAGAATTGTCTTTGACTTTTATCTTTCTTCATGGCCAAGTGGTTTAGTCACTGTCTATACAGGCTTGCCGACCAGGGTTCGATTCCCAGCCGGTCACAAGCTCTTGTCTTTGTGTGATTTCGCCCGGGGCTCTGATCCCGAGGTCGTTAAGAGAATCCAGACATTAATGTATCAAAGATATATATGGCTTATTTGAATATGAAAAACACGTCTAAATGTGCAAAATTTATCATTAATTGAATGCCAAGTAACAAACTACCAATTAGCTACGATGGTGAAGATGGGTTGATTTCAATTCTAAGTATAAAACACTTGAATTCGACAGGTATAAGTACAGAAGAATTGTCATTGACTTTTATCTTTCTTCGTGGCCAAGTGGTTTAGTCACTGTCTATAAAGGCTTGCCGACCAGGGTTGATTTCCGGCCGGTCACAATCTCTTGTCTTTGTGTGATTTCGCCTGGGGCTCTGATCCCGAGGTCGTTAAGAGAATCCAGACATTAATATATCAAAGATATATATGGCTTATTTGAATATGAAAAACACGTCTAAATGTGCAAAATTTATCATTAATTGAATGCCAAGTAACACACTACCAATTAGCTACGATGGTGAAGATGGGTTGATTTTAATTCTAAGAATAAAACACCTGAATTCGACAGGTATAAGTACAGAAGAATTGTCATTGACTTTTATCTTTCTTCGTGGCCAAGTGGTTTAGTCACTGTCTATACAGGCTTGCCGACCAGGGTTCGATTCCCGGCCGGTCACAAGCTCTTGTCTTTGTGTGATATCGCCTTGGGCTCTGATCCCGAGGTCGTTAAGAGAATCCAGACATTAATGTATCAAAGATATATATGGCTTATTTGAATATGAAAAACACGTCTAAATGTGCAAAATTTATCATTAATTGAATGCCAAGTAACAAACTACCAATTAGCTACGATGGTGAAGATGTGTTGATTTCAATTCTAATTATAAACACCTGAATTCGATAGCTATAAGTACAGAAGAATTGTCATTGACTTTTATCTTTTTTCGTGGCCAAGTGATTTAGTCACTGTCTATACAGGCTTGCCGACCAGGGTTCGATTCCTGGCCGGTCACAAGCTCTTGTCTTTGTGTGATTTCGCCTGGGGCTCTGTTTCCCAGGTCGTTAAGAAAATCCAGACATTAATGTATCAAAGATATATATGGCTTATTTGAATATGAAAAACACGTCTAAATGTGCAAAATTTATCATTAATTGAATGCAAAGTAACAAACTACCAATTAGCTACGATGGTGAAGATGTGTTGATTTCAATTCTAAGTATAAAACACCTGAATTCGACAGGTATAAGTACAGAAGAATTGTCATTGACTTTTATCTTTCTTCGTGGCCAAGTGATTTAGTCACTGTCTATACAGGCTTGCCGACCAGGGTTTGATTCCCGGCCGGTCACAAGCTCTTGTCTTTGTGTGATTTCGCCTGGGGCTCTGATCCCGAGGTCGTTAAGAGAATCCAGACATTAATGTATCAAAGTTATATATGGCTTATTTGAATATGAAAAACACGTCTAAATGTGCAAAATTTATCATTAATTGAATGCCAAGTAACAAACTACCAATTAGCTACGATGGTGAAGATGGGTTGATTTCAATTCTAAATATAAAACACCTGAATTCGACAGGTATAAGTACAGAAGAATTGTCTTTGACTTTTATCTTTCTTCGTGGCCAAGTGGTTTAGTCACTGTCTATACAGGCTTGCCGACCAGGGTTCGATTCCCGGCCGGTCACAAGCTCTTGTCTTTGTGTGATTTCACCCGGGGCTCTGATCCCGAGGTCGTTAAGAGAATCCAGACATTAATGTTTCAAAGATATATATGGCTTATTTGAATATGAAAAACCCGTCTAAATGTGCAAAATTTATCATTAATTGAATGCCAAGTAACAAACTACCAATTAGCTACGATGGTGAAGATGGGTTGATTTCAATTCTAAGTATAAAAAACCTGAATTCGACAGGTATAAGTACAGAAGAATTGTCATTGACTTTTATCTTTCTTCGTGGCCAAGTGGTTTAGTCACTGTCTATACAGGCTTGCCGACCAGGGTTCGATTCCCGGCCGGTCATAAGCTCTTGTCTTTGTGTGATTTCGCCTGGGCTCTGAACCCGAGGTCGTTAAGAGAATCCAGACATTAATGTATCAAAGATATATATGGCTTATTTGAATATGAAAAACACGTCTAAATGTGCAAAATTTATCATTAATTGAATGCCAAGTAACAAACTACCAATTAGCTACGATGGTGAAGATGGGTTGATTTCAAATCTAAGTATAAAACACCTGAATTCGACAAGTATAAGTACAGAAGAATTGTCATTGACTTTTATTTTTCTTCATGGCCAAGTGGTTTAGTCACTATCTATACAGGCTTGCCAACCAAGGTTCGATTCCGGGCCGGTCACAAGCTCTTGTCGTTGTGTAATTTTGACTGGGGCTCTGATCCCGAGGTCGTTAAGATAATCCAGACATTAATGTATCAAAGATATATATGGCTTATTTGAATATGAAAAACACGTCTAAATGTGCAAAATTTATCATTAATTGAATGCCAGGTAACAAACTACCCATTAGCTAGGATGGTGAAGATGGGTTGATTTCAATTCTAAGTATAAAACACCTGAATTCCACAGGTTTAAGTATAGAAGAATTGTCATTGACTTTTATCTTTCTTCGTGGCCAAGTGGTTTAGTCACTGTCTATACAGGCTTGCCGACCAGGGTTCGATTCCCGGCTGGTCACAAGCTCTTGTCTTTGTGTGATTTCGCCTGGGGCTCTGATCCCGAGGTCGTTAAGAGAATCCAGACATTAATGTATCAAAGATTTATATGGCTTATTTGAATATGAAAAACACGTCTAAATGTGCAAAATTTATCATTAATTGAATGCCAAGTAACAAACTACCAATTAGCTACGATGGTGAAGATGGGTTGATTTCAATTCTAAGTATAAAACACCTGAATTCGACAGGTATAAGTACAGAATAATTGTCATTGACTTTTATCTTTCTTCGTGGCCAAGTGATTTAGTCACTGTCTATACAGGCTTGCCGACCAGCGTTCGATTCCCGGCAGGTCACAAGCTCTTGTCTTTGTGTGATTTTGCCTGGGGCTCTGATCCCTAGGTCATTAAGAGAATCCAGACATTAATGTATCAAAGATATATATGGCTTATTTGAATATGAAAAACACGTCTAAATGTGCAAAATTTATCATTAATTGAATGCCAAGTAACAAACTACCAATTAGCTACGATGGTGAAGATGGGTTGATCTCAATTCTAAGTATAAAACGCCTGAATTCGACAAGTATAAGTACAGAAGAATTGTCATTGACTTTTATTTTTCTTCGTGGCCAAGTGGTTTAGTCACTATCTATACAGGCTTGCCATCCAGGGTTCGATTCCCGGCCGGTCAAAAGCTCTTGTCCTTGTTTGATTTTGACTGGGGCTCTGATCCCGAGGTCGTTAAGAGAATCCAGACATTAATGTATCAAAGATATATATGGCTTATTTGAATATGAAAAACACTTCCAAATGTGCAAAATTTATCATTAATTGAATGCCAAGCAACAAACTACCAATTAGCTACGATGGTCAAGATGGGTTGATTTCAATTCTAAGTATAAAACACCTGAATTCGACAGGTTTAAGTAGAGAAGAATTGTCATTGACATTTATCTTTCTTCGTGGCCAAGTGGTTTAGTCACTGTCTATACAGGCTTGCCGACCAGGGTTCGATTCCTGGCCGGTCACAAGCTCTAGTCTTTTTGTGATTTCGCCTAGGGCTCTGATCCCGAGGTCGTTAAGAAAATCCAGACATTAATGTATCAAAGATATATATGGCTTATTTGAATATGAAAAACACGCCTAAATGTGCAAAATTTATCATTAATTGAATGCCAAGTAACACACTACCAATTAGCTACGATGGTGAAGACGGGTTGATTTCAATTCTAAGTATAAAACACCTGAATTTGACAGGTATAAGTACAGAAGAATTGTCTTTGACTTTTATCTTTCTTCGTGGCCAAGTGGTTTAGTCACTGTCTATACAGGCTTGCCGACCAGGGTTCGATTCCCGGCCGGTCATAAGCTCTTGTCTTTGTGTGATTTCGCTTTGGGCTCTGATCCCGAGGTCGTTAAGAGAATCCAGACATTAATGTATCAAAGATATATATGGCTTATTTGAATATGAAAAACACGTCCAAATGTGCAAAATTTATCATTAATTGAATGCCAAGTAATAAACAACCAATTAGCTACGATGGTGAAGATGGGTTGATTTCAATTCTAAGTATAAAACAGCTGAATTCGACAGGTATAAGTACATAAGAATTGTCATTGACTTTTATCTTTCTTCGTGGCCAAGTGGTTTAGTCACTGTCTATACAGGCTTGCCGACCAGGGTTCGATTCCCAGCCGTTCACAAGCTCTTGTCTTTGTGTGATTTCGCCTGGGGCTCTGATCCCGAGGTCGTTAAGAGAATCCAGACATTAATGTATCAAAGATATATATGGCTTATTTGAATATGAAAAACACGTCTAAATGTGCAAAATTTATCATTAATTGAATGCCAAGTAACAAACTTCCAATTAGCTACGATGGTGAAGATGGGTTGATTTCAATTCTAAGTATAAAACATCTGAATTCGACAGGTATAAGTACAGAAGAATTGTCATTGACTTTTATCTTTCTTCGTGGCCAAGTGGTTTAGTCACTGTCTATACAGGTTTGCTGACCAGGATTCGATTCCCGGCCGGTCACAATCTCATGTCTTTGTGTGATTTCGCCTGGGGCTCAGATCCCGAGGTCGTTAAGAGAATCCAGACATTAATGTATCAAAGATATATATGGCTTATTTGAATATGAAAAACACGTCTAAATGTGCAAAATTTATCATTAATTAAATGCCAAGTAACACACTACCAATTAGCTACGATGGTGAAGATGGGTTGATTTTAATTATAAGTATAAAACACCTGAATTCGACAGGTATAAGTACAGAAGAATTGTCATTGACTTTTATCTTTCTTCGTGGCCAAGTGATTTAGTCACTGTCTATACAGGCTTGCCGACCAGGGTTCGATTCCCGGCCGGTCACAAGCTCTTGTCTTTGTGTGATTTCGCCTGGGGCTCTGATCCCGAGGTCGTTAAGAGAATCAAGACATTAATGTATCAAAGTTATATATGGCTTATTTGAATATGAAAAACACGTCTAAATGTGCAAAATTTATCATTAATTGAATGCCAAGTAACAAACTACCAATTAGCTACGATGGTGAAGATGGGTTGATTTCAATTCTAAGTATAAAACACCTGAATTCGACAGGTATAAGTACAGAAGAATTGTCTTTGACTTTTATCTTTCTTCATGGCCAAGTGGTTTAGTCACTGTCTATACAGGCTTGCCGACCAGGGTTCGATTCCCGGCCGGTCACAAGCTCTTGTCTTTGTGTGATTTCGCCTGGGGCTCTGATCCCGAGGTCGTTAAGAGAATCCAGACATTAATGTGTCAAAGATATATATGGCTTATTTGAATATGAAAAACCCGTCTAAATGTGCAAAATTTATCATTAATTGAATGCCAAGTAACAAACTACCAATTAGCTACGATGGTGAAGATGGGTTGATTTCAATTCTAAGTATAAAACACCTGAATTCGACAGGTATAAGTACAGAAGAATTGTCATTGACTTTTATCTTTCTTCGTGGCCAAGTGGTTTAGTCACTGTCTATAAAGGCTTGCCGACCAGGGTTCGATTCCCGGCCGGTCACAATCTCTTGTCTTTGTGTGATTTCGCCTGGGGCTCTGATCCCGAGGTCGTTAAGAAAATCCAGACATTAATGTATCAAAGATATATATGGCTTATTTGAATATGAAAAACACGTCTAAATGTGAAAAATTTATCATTAATTGAATGCCAAGTAACACACAACCAATTAGCTACGATGGTTAAGATGGGTTGATTTTAATTCTAGGAATAAAACACCTGAATTCGACAGGTATAAGTACAGAAGAATTGTCATTGACTTTTATCTTTCTTCGTGGCCAAGTGGTTAAGTCACTGTCTATTCAGGCTTGCCGACCAGGGTTCGATTCCCGGCAGGTCACAAGCTCTTGTCTTTGTGTGATTTCGCCTGGGGCTCTGATCCCGAGGTCATTAAGAGAATCCAGACATTAATGTATCAAAGATATATATGGCTTATTTGAATATGAAAAACACGTCTAAATGTGCAAAATTTATCATTAATTGAATGCCAAGTAACAAACTACCAATTAGCTACGATGGTGAAGATGGGTTGATCTCAATTCTAAGTATAAAACGCCTGAATTCGACAAGTATAAGTACAGAAGAATTGTCATTGACTTTTATTTTTCTTCGTGGCCAAGTGGTTTAGTCACTATCTATACAGGCTTGCCATCCAGGGTTCGATTCCCGGCCGGTCAAAAGCTCTTGTCCTTGTTTGATTTTGACTGGGGCTCTGATCCCGAGGTCGTTAAGAGAATCCAGACATTAATGTATCAAAGATATATATGGCTTATTTGAATATGAAAAACACTTCCAAATGTGCAAAATTTATCATTAATTGAATGCCAAGCAACAAACTACCAATTAGCTACGAAGGTCAAGATGGGTTGATTTCAATTCTAAGTATAAAACACCTGAATTCGACAGGTTTAAGTACAGAAGAATTGTCATTGACTTTTATCTTTCTTGGTGGCCAAGTGGTTTAGTCACTGTCTATACAGGCTTGCCGACCAGGGTTCGATTCCTGGCCGGTCACAAGCTCTTGTCTTTGTGGGATTTCGCCTGGGGCTCTGATCCCGAGGTTGTTAAGAGAATCCAGACATTAATGTTTTAAAGATATATATGGCTTATTTGAATATGAAAAACACGTCTAAATGTGCAAAATTTATCATTAATTGAATGCCAAGTGACAAACAACCAATTAACTACGATGGTGAAGATAGGTTGATTTCAATTCTAAGTATAAAACACCTGAATTCGACAGGTATAAGTACAGAAGAATTGTCATTGACTTTTATCTTTCTTCGTGGCCAAGTGATTTAGTCACTGTCTATACTGGCTTGCCGACCAGGGTTCGATTCTCGGCCGGTCACAAGCTCTTGTCTTTGTGTGATTTCGCCTTGGGCTCTGATCCCGAGGTCGTTAAGAGAATCCAGACATTAATGTATAAAAGATATATATGGCTTATTTGAATATGAAAAACACGCCTAAATGTGCAAAATTTATCATTAATTGAATGCCAAGTAACAAACTACCAATTAGCTACGATGGTGAAGATGGGTTGATTTCAATTCTAAGTATAAAACACCTGAATTCGACAGGTATAAGTACAGAAGAATTGTCATTGACTTTTATCTTTCTTCGTGGCCAAGTGGTTTAGTCACTGGCTATACAGGCTTGCCGACCAGAGTTCGATTCCCGGCCGGTCACAAGCTCTTGTCTTTGTGTGATTTCGCCTGGGGCTCTGATCCCGAGGTCGTTAAGAGAATCAAGACATTAATGTATCAAAGATATATATGGCTTATTTGAATATAAAAAACACGTCTAAATGTGCAAAATTTATCATTAATTGAATGCCAAGTAACACACTACCAATTAGCTACGATGGTGAAGACAGTTTGATTTCAATTCTAAGTATAAAACACCTGAATTCGACAGGTATAAGTACAGAAGAATTGTCATTGACTTTTATCTTTCTTCGTGGCCAAGTGGTTTAGTCACTGTCTATACAGGCTTGCCGACCAGGGTTCGATTCCTGGCAGGTCACAAGCTCTTGTCTTTGTGTGATTTCGCCTGGGGCTCTGATCCCGAGGTCGTTAAGAGAATCCAGACATTAATGTATCAAAGATATATATGGCTTATTTGAATATGAAAAACACGTCTAAATGTGCAAAATTTATCATTAATTGAATGCCAAGTAACAAACTACCAATTAGCTACGATGGTGAAGATGGGTTGATTTCAATTCTAAGTATAAAACACCTGAATTCGACAGGTATAAGTACAGAAGAATTGTCATTGACTTTTATCTTTCTTCGTGGCCAAGTGGTTTAGTCACTGTCTATACAGGCTTGCCGACCAGGGTTCGATTCCCGGCCGGTCACAAGCTCTTGTCTTTGTGTGATTTCGCCTGGGGCTCTGATCCCGAGGTCGTTAAGAGAATCCAGACATTAATGTATCAAAGATATATATGGCTTATTTGAATATGAAAAACACGTCTAAATGTGCAAAATTTATCATTAATTGAATGCCAAGTAACAAACTACCAATTAGCTACGATGGTGAAGATGGGTTGATTTCAATTCTAAGTATAAAACACCTGAATTCGACAGGTATAAGTACAGAAGAATTGTCATTGACTTTTATCTTTCTTCGTGGCCAAGTGGTTTAGTCACTGTCTATACAGGCTTGCCGACCAGGGTTCGATTCCCGGCCGGTCACAAGCTCTTGTCTTTGTGTGATTCGCCTGGGCTCTGATCCCGAGGTCGTTAAGAGAATCCAGACATTAATGTATCAAAGATATATATGGCTTATTTGAATATGAAAAACACGTCTAAATGTGCAAAATTTATCATTAATTGAATGCCAAGTAACAAACAACCAATTAGCTACGATGGTGAAGATGGGTTGATTTCAATTCTAAGTATAAAACAGCTGAATTCGACAGGTATAAGTACAGAAGAATTGTCATTGACTTTTATCTTTCTTCGTGGCCAAGTGATTTAGTCACTGTCTATACAGGCTTGCCGACCAGGGTTCGATTCCCGGCCGGTCACAAGCTCTTGTCTTTGTGTGATTTCGCCTGGGGCTCTGATCCCGAGGTCGTTAAGAGAATCCAGACATTAATGTATCAAAGATATATATGGCTTATTTGAATATGAAAAACACGTCTAAATGTGCAAAATTTATCATTAATTGAATGCCAAGTAACAAACTACCAATTAGCTACGATGGTGAAGATGGGTTGATTTCAATTCTAAGTATAAAACACCTGAATTCGACAGGTATAAGTACAGAAGAATTGTCATTGACTTTTATCTTTCTTCGTGGCCAAGTGGTTTAGTCACTGTCTATACAGGCTTGCCGACCAGGGTTCGATTCCCGGCCGGTCACAAGCTCTTGTCTTTGTGTGATTTCGCCTGGGGCTCTGATCCCGAGGTCGTTAAGAGAATCCAGACATTAATGTATCAAAGATATATATGGCTTATTTGAATATGAAAAAACGTCTAAATG
Source organism: Palaemon carinicauda (assembly GCF_036898095.1). Classification (NCBI taxonomy): domain Eukaryota; kingdom Metazoa; phylum Arthropoda; class Malacostraca; order Decapoda; family Palaemonidae; genus Palaemon; species Palaemon carinicauda. The sequence continues at coordinate 79,355,458 of NC_090730.1, read as the reverse complement.
TGCAAAATTTATCATTAATTGAATGCCAAGTAACAAACTACCAATTAGCTACGATGGTGAAGATGGGTTGATTTCAATTCTAAGTATAAAACACCTGAATTCGACAGGTATAAGTACAGAAGAATTGTCATTGACTTTTATCTTTCTTCGTGGCCAAGTGGTTTAGTCACTGTCTATACAGGCTTGCCGACCAGGGTTCGATTCCCGGCCGGTCACAAGCTATTGTCTTTGTGTGATTTCACCTGGGGCTCTGATCCCGAGGTCGTTAAGAGAATCCAGACATTAATGTATCAAAGATATATATGGCTTATTTGAATATGAAAAACAGTCTAAATGTGCAAAATTTATCATTAATTGAATGCCAAGTAACAACTACCAATTAGCTACGATGGTGAAGATGGGTTGATTTTAATTCTAAGTATAAAACACCTGAATTCGACAGGTATAAGTACAGAAGAATTGTCATTGACTTTTATCTTTCTTCGTGGCCAAGTGGTTTAGTCACTGTCTATACAGGCTTGCCGACCAGGGTTCGATTCCCGGCCGGTCACAAGCTCTTGTGTTTGTGTGATATCGCCTTGGGCTCTGATCCCGAGGTGTTAAGAGAATCCAGACATTAATGTATCAAAGATATATATGGCTTATTTGAATATGAAAAACACGTCTAAATGTGCAAAATTTATCATTAATTGAATGCCAAGTAACAACTACCAATTAGCTACGATGGTGAAGATGGGTTGATTTCAATTCTAAGTATAAAACACCTGAATTCGACAGGTATAAGTACAGAAGAATTGTCATTGACTTTTATCTTTCTTCGTGGCCAAGTGGTTTAGTCACTGTCTATACAGGCTTGCCGACCAGGGTTCGATTCCCGGCCGGTCACAAGCTCTTGTCTTTGTGTGATTTCGCCTGGGGCTCTGATCCCGAGGTCGTTAAGAGAATCCAGACATTAATGTATCAAAGATATATATGGCTTATTTGAATATGAAAAACACGTCTAAATGTGCAAAATTTATCATTAATTGAATGCCAAGTAACAAACTACCAATTAGCTACGATGGTGAAGATGGGTTGATTTCAATTCTAAGTATAAAACACCTGAATTCGACAAGTATTAAGTACAGAAGAATTGTCATTGACTTTTATTTTTCTTCGTGGCCAAGTGGTTTAGTCACTACCTATACAGGCTTGCCATCCAGGGTTCGATTCCCGGCCGGTCAAAAGTCTTGTCCTTGTTTGATTTTGACTGGGGCTCTGATCCCGAGGTCGTTAAGAGAATCCAGACATTAATGTATCAAAGATATATATGGCTTATTTGAATATGAAAAACACTTCCAAATGTGCAAAATTTATCATTAATTGAATGCCAAGCAACAAACTACCAATTAGCTACGATGGTCAAGATGGGTTGATTTCAATTCTAAGTATAAAACACCTGAATTCGACAGGTTTAAGTACAGAAGAATTGTCATTGACATTTATCTTTCTTCGTGGCCAAGTGGTTTAGTCACTGTCTATACAGGCTTGCCGACCAGGGTTCGATTCCCGGCCGGTCACAAGCTCTTGTCTTTTTGTGATTTCGCCTAGGGCTCTGATCCCGAGGTCGTTAAGAAAATCCAGACATTAATGTATCAAAGATATATATGGCTTATTTGAATATGAAAAACACGCCTAAATGTGCAAAATTTATCATTAATTGAATGCCAAGTAACACACTACCAATTAGCTACGATGGTGAAGACAGGTTGATTTCAATTCTAAGTATAAAACACCTGAATTTGACAGGTATAAGTACAGAAGAATTGTCATTGACTTTTATCTTTCTTCGTGGCCAAGTGGTTTAGTCACTGTCTATACAGGCTTGCCGACCAGGGTTCGATTCCTGGCCGGTCTTAAGCTCTTGTCTTTGTGTGATTTAGCTTTGGGCTCTGATCCCGAGGTCGTTAAGAGAATCCAGACATTAATGTATCAAAGATATATATGGCTTATTTGAATATGAAAAACACGTCCAAATGTGCAAAATTTATCATTAATTGAATGCCAAGTAATAAACAACCAATTAGCTACGATGGTGAAGATGGGTTGATTTCAATTCTAAGTATAAAACAGCTGAATTCGACAGGTATAAGTACATAAGAATTGTCATTGACTTTTATCTTTCTTCGTGGCCAAGTGGTTTAGTCACTGTCTATACAGGCTTGCCGACCAGGGTTCGATTCCCGGCCGGTCACAAGCTCTTGTCTTTGTGTGATTTCGCCTGGGGCTCTGATCCCAAGGTCGTTAAGAGAATCCAGACATTAATGTATCAAAGATATATATGGCTTATTTGAATATGAAAAACACATCTAAATGTGCAAAATTTATCATTAATTGAATGCCAAGTAACAAACTTCCAATTAGCTACGATGGTGAAGATGGGTTGATTTCAATTCTAAGTATAAAACACCTGAATTCGACAGGTATAAGTACAGAAGAATTGTCATTGACTTTTATCTTTCTTCGTGGCCAAGTGGTTTAGTCACTGTCTATACAGGCTTGCCGACCAGGATTCGATTCCCGGCCGGTCACAATCTCATGTCTTTGTGTGATTTCGCCTGGGGCTCTGATCCCGAGGTCGTTAAGAGAATCCAGACATTAATGTATCAAAGATATATATGGCTTATTTGAATATGAAAAACACATCTAAATGTGCAAAATTTATCATTAATAGAATGCCAAGTAACACACTACCAATTAGCTACGATGGTGAAGATGGGTTGATTTTAATTCTAAGTAAAAAACACCTGAATTCGACAGGTATAAGTACAGAAGAATTGTCATTGACTTTTATCTTTCTTCGTGGCCAAGTGATTTAGTCACTGTCTATACAGGCTTGCCGACCAGGGTTCGATTCCCGGCCGGTCACAAGCTCTTGTCTTTGTGTGATTTCGCCTGGGGCTCTGATCCCGAGGTCGTTAAGAGAATCAAGACATTAATGTATCAAAGTTATATATGGCTTATTTGAATATGGAAAACACGTCTAAATGTGCAAAATTTATCATTAATTGAATGCCAAGTAACAAACTACCAATTAGCTACGATGGTGAAGATGGGTTGATTTCAATTCTAAGTATAAAACACCTGAATTCGACAGGTATAAGTACAGAAGAATTGTCTTTGACTTTTATCTTTCTTCATGGCCAAGTGGTTTAGTCACTGTCTATACAGGCTTGCCGACCAGGGTTCGATTCCCGGCCGGTCACAAGCTCTTGTCTTTGTGTGATTTCGCCCGGGGCTCTGATCCCGAGGTCGTTAAGAGAATCCAGACATTAATGTATCAAAGATATATATGGCTTATTTGAATATGAAAAACAAGTCTAAATGTGCAAAATTTATCATTAATTGAATGCCAAGTAACAAACTACCAATTAGCTACGATGGTGAAGATGGGTTGATTTCAATTCTAAGTATAAAACACTTGAATTCGACAGGTATAAGTACAGAAGAATTGTCATTGACTTTTATCTTTCTTCGTGGCCAAGTGGTTTAGTCACTGTCTATAAAGGCTTGCCGACCAGGGTTGATTTCCGGCCGGTCACAATCTCTTGTCTTTGTGTGATTTCGCCTGGGGCTCTGATCCCGAGGTCGTTAAGAGAATCCAGACATTAATATATCAAAGATATATATGGCTTATTTGAATATGAAAAACACGTCTAAATGTGCAAAATTTATCATTAATTGAATGCCAAGTAACACACTACCAATTAGCTACGATGGTGAAGATGGGTTGATTTTAATTCTAAGAATAAAACACCTGAATTCGACAGGTATAAGTACAGAAGAATTGTCATTGACTTTTATCTTTCTTCGTGGCCAAGTGGTTTAGTCACTGTCTATACAGGCTTGCCGACCAGGGTTAGATTCCCGGCCGGTCACAAGCTCTTGTCTTTGTGTGATATCGCCTTGGGCTCTGATCCCGAGGTCGTTAAGAGAATCCAGACATTAATGTATCAAAGATATATATGGCTTATTTGAATATGAAAAACACGTCTAAATGTGCAAAATTTATCATTAATTGAATGCCAAGTAACAAACTACCAATTAGCTACGATGGTGAAGATGTGTTGATTTCAATTCTAATTATAAACACCTGAATTCGATAGCTATAAGTACAGAAGAATTGTCATTGACTTTTATCTTTTTTCGTGGCCAAGTGATTTAGTCACTGTCTATACAGGCTTGCCGACCAGGGTTCGATTCCTGGCCGGTCACAAGCTCGTGTCTTTGTGTGATTTCGCCTGGGGCTCTGTTTCCTAGGTCGTTAAGAAAATCCAGACATTAATGTATCAAAGATATATATGGCTTATTTGAATATGAAAAACACGTCTAAATGTGCAAAATTTATCATTAATTGAATGCAAAGTAACAAACTACCAATTAGCTACGATGGTGAAGATGTGTTGATTTCAATTCTAAGTATAAAACACCTGAATTCGACAGGTATAAGTACAGAAGAATTATCATTAACCTTTATCTTTCTTCGTGGCCAAGTGATTTAGTCACTGTCTATACAGGCTTGCCGACCAGGGTTTGATTCCCGGCCGGTCACAAGCTCTTTTCTTTGTGTGATTTCGCCTGGGGCTCTGATCCCGAGGTCGTTAAGAGAATCCAGACATTAATGTATCAAAGTTATATATGGCTTATTTGAATATGAAAAACACGTCTAAATGTGCAAAATTTATCATTAATTGAATGCCAAGTAACAAACTACCAATTAGCTACGATGGTGAAGATGGGTTGATTTCAATTCTAAATATAAAACACCTGAATTCGACAGGTATAAGTACAGAAGAATTGTCTTTGACTTTTATCTTTCTTCGTGGCCAAGTGGTTTAGTCACTGTCTATACAGGCTTGCCGACCAGGGTTCGATTCCCGGCCGTTCACAAGCTCTTGTCTTTGTGTGATTTCGCCCGGGGCTCTGATCCCGAGGTCGTTAAGAGAATCCAGACATTAATGTTTCAAAGATATATATGGCTTATTTGAATATGAAAAACCCGTCTAAATGTGCAAAATTTATCATTAATTGAATGCCAAGTAACAAACTACCAATTAGCTACGATGGTGAAGATGGGTTGATTTCAATTCTAAGTATAAAAAACCTGAATTCGACAGGTATAAGTACAGAAGAATTGTCATTGACTTTTATCTTTCTTCGTGGCCAAGTGGTTTAGTCACTGTCTATACAGGCTTGCCGACCAGGGTTCGATTCCCGGCCGGTCACAAGCTCTTGTCTTTGTGTGATTTCGCCTGGGGCTCTGATCCCGAGGTCGTTAAGAGAATCCAGACATCAATGTATCAAAGATATATATGGCTTATTTGAATATGAAAAACACGTCTAAATGCGCAAAATTTATCATTAATCGAATGCCAAGTAACAAACTACCAATTAGCTACGATGGTGAAGATGGGTTGATTTCAATTCTAAGTATAAAACGCCTGAATTCGACAGGTAAAAGTACAGATGAATTGTCATTGACTTTTATTTTTCTTGGTGGCCAAGTGGTTTGGTCACTGTCTATACATGCTTGCCGACTAGGGTTCGATTCCCGGCCGGTCACAAGGTCTTGTCTTCGTGTGATTTCGCCTGGGGCTCTGATTCCGAGGTCGTTAAGAGAATCCAGACATTAATGTATCGAAGATATATATGGCTTATTTGAATATGAAAAACACGTCTAAATGTGCAAAATTTATCATTAATTGAATGCCAAGTAACACACTACCAATTAGCTACGATGGTGAAGACGTATTGATTTCAATTCTAAGTATAAAACACCTGAATTCGACAGGTATAAGTACAGAAGAATTGTCATTAACTTTTATCTTTCTTCGTGGCCAAGTGATTTAGTCACTGTCTATACAGGCTTGCCGACCAGGGTTCGATTCCCGGTCTGTCACAAGCTATTGTCTTTGTGTGATTTCACCTGGGGCTCTGATCCCAAGGTCGTTAAGAGAATCCAGACATTAATGTATCAAAGATATATATGGCTTATTTGAATATGAAAAACACGTCTAAATGTGCAAAATTTATCATTAATTGAATGCCAAGTAACAAACTACCAATTAGCTACGATGGTGAAGATGGGTTGATTTTAATTCTAAGTATAAAACACCTGAATTCGACAGGTATAAGTACAGAAGAATTGTCATTGACTTTTATCTTTCTTCGTAGCCAAGTGGTTTAGTCATTGTCTATACAGGATTGCCGACCAGGGTTCGATTCCCGGCCGGTCACAAGCTCTTGTCTTTGTGTGATTTCGCCTGGGGCTCTGATCCCGAGGTTGTTAAGAGAATACAGACATTAATGTATCAAAGATATATATGGCTTATTTGAATATGGAAAACACGTCTAAATGTGCCAAATTTATCATTAATTGAATGCCAAGTAACAAACTACCAATTAGCTACGATGGTGAAGATAGGTTGATTTCAATTCTAAGTATAAAATACCTGAATTCGACAGGTATAAGTACAGAAGAATTGTCATTGACTTTTATCTTTCTTCGTGGCCAAGTGGTTTAGTCACTATCTTATACAGGCTTGCCGACCAGGGTTCGATTCCCGGCCGGTCACAAGCTCTTGTCTTTGTGTGATTTCGCCTGGGGCTCTGATCCCGAGGTCGTTAAGAGAATCCAGACATTAATGTATCAAAGATATATATGGCTTATTTGAATATGAAAAACACGTCTAAATGTGCAAAATTTATCATTAATTGAATGCCAAGTAACAAACTACCAATTAGCTACGATGGTGAAGATGGGTTGATTTCAATTCTAAGTATAAAACACCTGAATTCGACAGGTATAAGTACAGAAGAATTGTCATTGACTTTTATCTTTCTTCGTGGCCAAGTGGTTTAGTCACTGTCTATACAGGCTTGCCGACCAGGGTTCGATTCCCGGCCGGTCACAAGCTCTTGTCTTTGTGTGATTTCGCCTGGGCTCTGATCCCGAGGTCGTTAAGAGAATCCAGACATTAATGTATCAAAGATATATATGGCTTATTTGAATATGAAAAACACGTCTAAATGTGCAAAATTTATCATTAATTGAATGCCAAGTAACAAACTACCAATTAGCTACGATGGTGAAGATGGGTTGATTTCAAATCTAAGTATAAAACACCTGAATTCGACAGGTATAAGTACAGAAGAATTGTCATTGACTTTTATTTTTCTTCATGGCCAAGTGGTTTAGTCACTATCTATACAGGCTTGCCGACCAGGTTCGATTCCCGGCCGGTCACAAGCTCTTGTCTTTGTGTGATTTCGCCTGGGGCTCTGATCCCGAGGTCGTTAAGAGAATCCAGACATTAATGTATCAAAGATATATATGGCTTATTTGAATATGAAAAACACGTCTAAATGTGCAAAATTTATCATTAATTGAATGCCAAGTAACAAACTACCAATTAGCTACGATGGTGAAGATGGGTTGATTTCAATTCTAAGTATAAAACACCTGAATTCGACAGGTATAAGTATAGAAGAATTGTCATTGACTTTTATCTTTCTTCGTGGCCAAGTGGTTTAGTCACTGTCTATACAGGCTTGCCGACCAGGGTTCGATTCCCGGCCGGTCACAAGCTCTTGTCTTTGTGTGATTTCGCCTGGGGCTCTGATCCCGAGGTCGTTAAGAGAATCCAGACATTAATGTATCAAAGATATATATGGCTTATTTGAATATGAAAAACACGTCTAAATGTGCAAAATTTATCATTAATTGAATGCCAAGTAACAAACTACCAATTAGCTACGATGGTGAAGATGGGTTGATTTCAATTCTAAGTATAAAACACCTGAATTCGACAGGTATAAGTACAGAAGAATTGTCATTGACTTTTATCTTTCTTCGTGGCCAAGTGGTTTAGTCACTGTCTATACAGGCTTGCCGACCAGGGTTCGATTCCCGGCCGGTCACAAGCTCTTGTCTTTGTGTGATTTCGCCTGGGGCTCTGATCCCGAGGTCGTTAAGAGAATCCAGACATTAATGTATCAAAGATATATATGGCTTATTTGAATATGAAAAACACGTCTAAATGTGCAAAATTTATCATTAATTGAATGCCAAGTAACAAACTACCAATTAGCTACGATGGTGAAGATGGGTTGATTTCAATTCTAAGTATAAAACACCTGAATTCGACAGGTATAAGTACAGAAGAATTGTCATTGACTTTTATTTTTCTTCGTGGCCAAGTGGTTTAGTCACTATCTATACAGGCTTGCCACCAGGGTTCGATTCCCGGCCGGTCACAAGCTCTTGTCTTGTTTGATTTTGACTGGGGCTCTGATCCCGAGGTCGTTAAGAGAATCCAGACATTAATGTATCAAAGATATATATGGCTTATTTGAATATGAAAAACACGTCTAAATGTGCAAAATTTATCATTAATTGAATGCCAAGTAACAAACTACCAATTAGCTACGATGGTGAAGATGGGTTGATTTCAATTCTAAGTATAAAACACCTGAATTCGACAGGTTTAAGTACAGAAGAATTGTCATTGACTTTTATCTTTCTTCGTGGCCAAGTGGTTTAGTCACTGTCTATACAGGCTTGCCGACCAGGGTTCGATTCCCGGCCGGTCACAAGCTCTTGTCTTTGTGTGATTTCGCCTGGGGCTCTGATCCCGAGGTCGTTAAGAGAATCCAGACATTAATGTATCAAAGATATATATGGCTTATTTGAATATGAAAAACACGTCTAAATGTGCAAAATTTATCATTAATTGAATGCCAAGTAACAAACTACCAATTAGCTACGATGGTGAAGATGGGTTGATTTCAATTCTAAGTATAAAACACCTGAATTCGACAGGTATAAGTACAGAAGAATTGTCATTGACTTTTATCTTTCTTCGTGGCCAAGTGGTTTAGTCACTGTCTATACAGGCTTGCCGACCAGGGTTCGATTCCCGGCCGGTCATAAGCTCTTGTCTTTGTGTGATTTCGCCTGGGCTCTGATCCCGAGGTCGTTAAGAGAATCCAGACATTAATGTATCAAAGATATATATGGCTTATTTGAATATGAAAAACACGTCAAATGTGCAAAATTTATCATTAATTGAATGCCAAGTAATAAACAACCAATTAGCTACGATGGTGAAGATGGGTTGATTTCAATTCTAAGTATAAAACAGCTGAATTCGACAGGTATAAGTACAGAAGAATTGTCATTGACTTTTATCTTTCTTCGTGGCCAAGTGGTTTAGTCACTGTCTATACAGGCTTGCCGACCAGGGTTCGATTCCCGGCCGGTCACAAGCTCTTGTCTTTGTGTGATTTCGCCTGGGGCTCTGATCCCGAGGTCGTTAAGAGAATCCAGACATTAATGTATCAAAGATATATATGGCTTATTTGAATATGAAAAACACGTCTAAATGTGCAAAATTTATCATTAATTGAATGCCAAGTAACAAACTCCAATTAGCTACGATGGTGAAGATGGGTTGATTTCAATTCTAAGTATAAAACACCTGAATTCGACAGGTATAAGTACAGAAGAATTGTCATTGACTTTTATCTTTCTTCGTGGCCAAGTGGTTTAGTCACTGTCTATACAGGCTTGCCGACCAGGGTTCGATTCCCGGCCGGTCACAAGCTCTTGTCTTTGTGTGATTTCGCCTGGGGCTCTGATCCCGAGGTCGTTAAGAGAATCCAGACATTAATGTATCAAAGATATATATGGCTTATTTGAATATGAAAAACACGTCTAAATGTGCAAAATTTATCATTAATTGAATGCCAAGTAACACACTACCAATTAGCTACGATGGTGAAGATGGGTTGATTTAATTCTAAGTATAAAACACCTGAATTCGACAGGTATAAGTACAGAAGAATTGTCATTGACTTTTATCTTTCTTCGTGGCCAAGTGATTTAGTCACTGTCTATACAGGCTTGCCGACCAGGGTTCGATTCCCGGCCGGTCACAAGCTCTTGTCTTTGTGTGATTTCGCCTGGGGCTCTGATCCCGAGGTCGTTAAGAGAATCAAGACATTAATGTATCAAAGATATATATGGCTTATTTGAATATGAAAAACACGTCTAAATGTGCAAAATTTATCATTAATTGAATGCCAAGTAACAAACTACCAATTAGCTACGATGGTGAAGATGGGTTGATTTCAATTCTAAGTATAAAACACCTGAATTCGACAGGTATAAGTACAGAAGAATTGTCATTGACTTTTATCTTTCTTCGTGGCCAAGTGGTTTAGTCACTGTCTATACAGGCTTGCCGACCAGGGTTCGATTCCCGGCCGGTCACAAGCTCTTGTCTTTGTGTGATTTCGCCTGGGGCTCTGATCCCGAGGTCGTTAAGAGAATCCAGACATTATGTATCAAAGATATATATGGCTTATTTGAATATGAAAAACACGTCTAAATGTGCAAAATTTATCATTAATTGAATGCCAAGTAACAAACTACCAATTAGCTACGATGGTGAAGATGGGTTGATTTCAATTCTAAGTATAAAACACCTGAATTCGACAGGTATAAGTACAGAAGAATTGTCATTGACTTTTATCTTTCTTCGTGGCCAAGTGGTTTAGTCACTGTCTATACAGGCTTGCCGACCAGGGTTCGATTCCCGGCCGGTCACAATCTCTTGTCTTTGTGTGATTTCGCCTGGGGCTCTGATCCCGAGGTCGTTAAGAAAATCCAGACATTAATGTATCAAAGATATATATGGCTTATTTGAATATGAAAAACACGTCTAAATGTGCAAAATTTATCATTAATTGAATGCCAAGTAACACACTACCAATTAGCTACGATGGTGAAGATGGGTTGATTTTAATTCTAAGTATAAAACACCTGAATTCGACAGGTATAAGTACAGAAGAATTGTCATTGACTTTTATCTTTCTTCGTGGCCAAGTGGTTAGTCACTGTCTATCAGGCTTGCCGACCAGGGTTCGATTCCCGGCCGGTCACAAGCTCTTGTCTTTGTGTGATTTCGCCTGGGGCTCTGATCCCGAGGTCGTTAAGAGAATCCAGACATTAATGTATCAAAGATATATATGGCTTATTTGAATATGAAAAACACGTCTAAATGTGCAAAATTTATCATTAATTGAATGCCAAGTAACAAACTACCAATTAGCTACGATGGTGAAGATGGGTTGATTTCAATTCTAAGTATAAAACGCCTGAATTCGACAGGTATAAGTACAGAAGAATTGTCATTGACTTTTATCTTTCTTCGTGGCCAAGTGGTTTAGTCACTGTCTATACAGGCTTGCCGACCAGGGTTCGATTCCCGGCCGGTCACAAGCTCTTGTCTTTGTGTGATTTCGCCTGGGGCTCTGATCCCGAGGTCGTTAAGAGAATCCAGACATTAATGTATCAAAGATATATATGGCTTATTTGAATATGAAAAACACGTCTAAATGTGCAAAATTTATCATTAATTGAATGCCAAGTAACAAACTACCAATTAGCTACGATGGTGAAGATGGGTTGATTTCAATTCTAAGTATAAAACACCTGAATTCGACAGGTTAAGTACAGAAGAATTGTCATTGACTTTTATCTTTCTTCGTGGCCAAGTGGTTTAGTCACTGTCTATACAGGCTTGCCGACCAGGGTTCGATTCCCGGCCGGTCACAAGCTCTTGTCTTTGTGTGATTTCGCCTGGGGCTCTGATCCCGAGGTCGTTAAGAGAATCCAGACATTAATGTATCAAAGATATATATGGCTTATTTGAATATGAAAAACACGTCTAAATGTGCAAAATTTATCATTAATTGAATGCCAAGTGACAAACAACCAATTAGCTACGATGGTGAAGATGGGTTGATTTTAATTCTAAGTATAAAACACCTGAATTCGACAGGTATAAGTACAGAAGAATTGTCATTGACTTTTATCTTTCTTCGTGGCCAAGTGATTTAGTCACTGTCTATACAGGCTTGCCGACCAGGGTTCGATTCCCGGCCGGTCACAAGCTCTTGTCTTTGTGTGATTTCGCCTGGGGCTCTGATCCCGAGGTCGTTAAGAGAATCCAGACATTAATGTATCAAAGATATATATGGCTTATTTGAATATGAAAAACACGTCTAAATGTGCAAAATTTATCATTAATTGAATGCCAAGTAACAAACTACCAATTAGCTACGATGGTGAAGATGGGTTGATTTCAATTCTAAGTATAAAACACCTGAATTCGACAGGTATAAGTACAGAAGAATTGTCATTGACTTTTATCTTTCTTCGTGGCCAAGTGGTTTAGTCACTGGCTATACAGGCTTGCCGACCAGGGTTCGATTCCCGGCCGGTCACAAGCTCTTGTCTTTGTGTGATTTCGCCTGGGGCTCTGATCCCGAGGTCGTTAAGAGAATCCAGACATTAATGTATCAAAGATATATATGGCTTATTTGAATATGAAAAACACGTCTAAATGTGCAAAATTTATCATTAATTGAATGCCAAGTAACAACACTACCAATTAGCTACGATGGTGAAGATTTGATTTCAATTCTAAGTATAAAACACCTGAATTCGACAGGTATAGTACAGAAGAATTGTCATTGACTTTTATCTTTCTTCGTGGCCAAGTGGTTTAGTCACTGTCTATACAGGCTTGCCGACCAGGGTTCGATTCCTGGCCGGTCACAAGCTCTTGTCTTTGTGTGATTTCGCCTGGGGCTCTGATCCCGAGGTCGTTAAGAGAATCCAGACATTAATGTATCAAAGATATATATGGCTTATTTGAATATGAAAAACACGTCTAAATGTGCAAAATTTATCATTAATTGAATGCCAAGTAACAAACTACCAATTAGCTACGATGGTGAAGATGGGTTGATTTCAATTCTAAGTATAAAACACCTGAATTCGACAGGTATAAGTACAGAAGAATTGTCATTGACTTTTATCTTTCTTCGTGGCCAAGTGGTTTAGTCACTGTCTATACAGGCTTGCCGACCAGGGTTCGATTCCCGGCCGGTCACAAGCTCTTGTCTTTGTGTGATTTCGCCTGGGGCTCTGATCCCGAGGTCGTTAAGAGAATCCAGACATTAATGTATCAAAGATATATATGGCTTATTTGAATATGAAAAACACGTCTAAATGTGCAAAATTTATCATTAATTGAATGCCAAGTAACAAACTACCAATTAGCTACGATGGTGAAGATGGGTTGATTTCAATTCTAAGTATAAAACACCTGAATTCGACAGGTATAAGTACAGAAGAATTGTCATTGACTTTTATCTTTCTTCGTGGCCAAGTGGTTTAGTCACTGTCTATACAGGCTTGCCGACCAGGGTTCGATTCCTGGCCGGTCACAAGCTCTTGTCTTTGTGTGATTTCGCCTGGGGCTCTGATCCCGAGGTCGTTAAGAGAATCCAGACATTAATGTATCAAAGATATATATGGCTTATTTGAATATGAAAAACACGTCTAAATGTGCAAAATTTATCATTAATTGAATGCCAAGTAACAAACTACCAATTAGCTACGATGGTGAAGATGCGTTGATTTCAATTCTAAGTATAAAACACCTGAATTCGACAGGTATAAGTACAGAAGAATTGTCATTGACTTTTATCTTTCTTCGTGGCCAAGTGATTTAGTCACTGTCTATACAGGCTTGCCGACCAGGGTTCGATTCCCGGCCGGTCACAAGCTCTTGTCTTTGTGTGATTTCGCCTGGGGCTCTGATCCCGAGGTCGTTAAGAGAATCCAGACATTAATGTTTCAAAGATATATATGGCTTATTTGAATATGAAAAAACGTCTAAATGTGCAAAATTTATCATTAATTGAATGCCAAGTAACAAACTACCAATTAGCTACGATGGTGAAGATAAGTTGATTTCAATTCTAAGTATAAAACACCTGAATTCGACAGGTATAAGTACAGAAGAATTGTCATTGACTTTTATCTTTCTTCGTGGCCAAGTGGTTTAGTCACTGTCTATACAGGCTTGCCGACCAGGGTTCGATTCCCGGCCGGTCACAAGCTCTTGTCTTTGTGTGATTTCGCCTGGGGCTCTGATCCCGAGGTCGTTAAGAGAATCCAGACATTAATGTATCAAAGATATATATGGCTTATTTGAATATGAAAAACACGTCTAAATGTGCAAAATTTATCATTAATTGAATGCCAAGTAACAAACTACCAATTAGCTACGATGGTGAAGATGGGTTGATTTCAATTCTAAGTATAAAACACCTGAATTCGACAGGTATAAGTACAGAAGAATTGTCATTGACTTTTATCTTTCTTCGTGGCCAAGTGGTTTAGTCACTGTCTATACAGGCTTGCCGACCAGGGTTCGATTCCCGGCCGGTCACAAGCTCTTGTCTTTGTGTGATTTCGCCTGGGGCTCTGATCCCGAGGTCGTTAAGAGAATCCAGACATTAATGTATCAAAGATATATATGGCTTATTTGAATATGAAAACACGTCTAAATGTGCAAAATTTATCATTAATTGAATGCCAAGTAACAAACTACCAATTAGCTACGATGGTGAAGATGGTTGATTTCAATTCTAAGTATAAAACACCTGAATTCGACAGGTATAAGTACAGAAGAATTGTCATTGACTTTTATCTTTCTTCGTGGCCAAGTGGTTTAGTCACTGTCTATACAGGCTTGCCGACCAGGGTTCGATTCCCGGCCGGTCACAAGCTCTTGTCTTTGTGTGATTTCGCCTGGGGCTCTGATCCCGAGGTCGTTAAGAGAATCCAGACATTAATGTATCAAAGATATATATGGCTTATTTGAATATGAAAAACACGTCTAAATGTGCAAAATTTATCATTAATTGAATGCCAAGTAACAAACTACCAATTAGCTACGATGGTGAAGATGGGTTGATTTCAATTCTAAGTATAAAACACCTGAATTCGACAGGTATAAGTACAGAAGAATTGTCATTGACTTTTATCTTTCTTCGTGGCCAAGTGGTTTAGTCACTGTCTATACAGGCTTGCCGACCAGGGTTCGATTCCCGGCCGGTCACAAGCTCTTGTCTTTGTGTGATTTCGCCTGGGGCTCTGATCCCGAGGTCGTTAAGAGAATCCAGACATTAATGTATCAAAGATATATATGGCTTATTTGAATATGAAAAACACGTCTAAATGTGCAAAATTTATCATTAATTGAATGCCAAGTAACAAACTACCAATTAGCTACGATGGTGAAGATGGGTTGATTTCAATTCTAAGTATAAAACACCTGAATTCGACAGGTATAAGTACAGAAGAATTGTCATTGACTTTTATCTTTCTTCGTGGCCAAGTGGTTTAGTCACTGTCTATACAGGCTTGCCGACCAGGGTTCGATTCCCGGCCGGTCACAAGCTCTTGTCTTTGTGTGATTTTGCCTGGGGCTCTGATCCCGAGGTCGTTAAGAGAATCCAGACATTAATGTATCAAAGATATATATGGCTTATTTGAATATGAAAAACACGTCTAAATGTGCAAAATTTATCATTAATTGAATGCCAAGTAACAAACTACCAATTAGCTACGATGGTGAAGATGGGTTGATTTCAATTCTAAGTATAAAACACCTGAATTCGACAGGTATAAGTACAGAAGAATTGTCATTGACTTTTATCTTTCTTCGTGGCCAAGTGGTTTAGTCACTGTCTATACAGGCTTGCCGACCAGGGTTCGATTCCCGGCCGGTCACAAGCTCTTGTCTTTGTGTGATTTCGCCTGGGGCTCTGATCCCGAGGTCGTTAAAAGAATCCAGACATTAATGTATCAAAGATATATATGGCTTATTTGAATATGAAAAACACGTCTAAATGTGCAAAATTTATCATTAATTGAATGCCAAGTAACAAACTACCAATTAGCTACGATGGTGAAGATGGGTTGATTTCAATTCTAAGTATAAAACACCTGAATTCGACAGGTATAAGTACAGAAGAATTGTCATTGACTTTTATCTTTCTTCGTGGCCAAGTGGTTTAGTCACTGTCTATACAGGCTTGCCGACCAGGTTCGATTCCCGGCCGGTCACAAGCTCTTGTCTTTGTGTGATTTCGCCTGGGGCTCTGATCCCGAGGTCGTTAAGAGAATCCAGACATTAATGTATCAAAGATATATATGGCTTATTTGAATATGAAAAACACGTCTAAATGTGCAAAATTTATCATTAATTGAATGCCAAGTAACAAACTACCAATTAGCTACGATGGTGAAGATGGGTTGATTTCAATTCTAAGTATAAAACACCTGAATTCGACAAGTATAAGTACAGAAGAATTGTCATTGACTTTTATTTTTCTTCGTGGCCAAGTGGTTTAGTCACTATCTATACAGGCTTGCCACCAGGGTTCGATTCCCGGCCGGTCACAAGTCTAGTCTTGTTGTGATTTTGACTGGGGCTCTGATCCCGAGGTCGTTAAGAGAATCCAGACATTAATGTATCAAAGATATATACGGCTTATTTGAATATGAAAAACACGTCTAAATGTGCAAAATTTATCATTAATTGAATGCCAAGTAACAAACTACCAATTAGCTACGATGGTGAAGATGGGTTGATTTCAATTCTAAGTATAAAACACCTGAATTCGACAGGTTTAAGTAGAGAAGAATTGTCATTGACTTTTATCTTTCTTCGTGGCCAAGTGGTTTAGTCACTGTCTATACAGGCTTGCCGACCAGGGTTCGATTCCCGGCCGGTCACAAGCTCTTGTCTTTTGTGTGATTTCTCCTAGGGCTCTGATCCCGAGGTCGTTAAGAAGAATCCAGACATTAATGTATCAAAGATATATATGGCTTATTTGAATATGAAAAACACGTCTAAATGTGCAAAATTTATCATTAATTGAATGCCAAGTAACACACTACCAATTAGCTACGATGGTGAAGATGGGTTGATTTCAATTCTAAGTATAAAACACCTGAATTCGACAGGTATAAGTACAGAAGAATTGTCATTGACTTTTATCTTTCTTCGTGGCCAAGTGGTTTAGTCACTGTCTATACAGGCTTGCCGACCAGGGTTCGATTCCCGGCCGGTCACAAGCTCTTGTCTTTGTGTGATTTCGCTGGGCTCTGATCCCGAGGTCGTTAAGAGAATCCAGACATTAATGTATCAAAGATATATATGGCTTATTTGAATATGAAAAACACGTCCAAATGTGCAAAATTTATCATTAATTGAATGCCAAGTAACAAACTACCAATTAGCTACGATGGTGAAGATGGGTTGATTTCAATTCTAAGTATAAAACACCTGAATTCGACAAGTATAAGTACAGAAGAATTGTCATTGACTTTTATTTTTCTTCGTGGCCAAGTGGTTTAGTCACTATCTATACAGGCTTGCCATCCAGGGTTCGATTCCCGGCCGGTCAAAAGGTCTAGTCCTTGTTTGATTTTGACTGGGGCTCTGATCCCGAGGTCGTTAAGAGAATCCAGACATTAATGTATCAAAGATATATACGGCTTATTTGAATATGAAAAACACTTCCAAATGTGCAAAATTTATCATTAATTGAATGCCAAGCAACAAACTACCAATTAGCTACGATGGTCAAGATGGGTTGATTTCAATTCTAAGTATAAAACACCTGAATTCGACAGGTTTAAGTAGAGAAGAATTGTCATTGACATTTATCTTTCTTCGTGGCCAAGTGGTTTAGTCACTGTCTATACAGGCTTGCCGACCAGGGTTCGATTCCCGGCCGGTCACAAGCTCTTGTCTTTTTGTGATTTCTCCTAGGGCTCTGATCCAGAGGTCGTTAAGAAAATCCAGACATTAATGTATCAAAGATATATATGGCTTATTTGAATATGAAAAACACGCCTAAATGTGCAAAATTTATCATTAATTGAATGCCAAGTAACACACTACCAATTAGCTACGATGGTGAAGACGGGTTGATTTCAATTCTAAGTATAAAACACCTGAATTTGACAGGTATAAGTACAGAAGAATTGTCATTGACTTTTATCTTTCTTCGTGGCCAAGTGGTTTAGTCACTGTCTATACAGGCTTGCCGACCAGGGTTCGATTCCTGGCCGGTCATAAGCTCTTGTCTTTGTGTGATTTCGCTTTGGGCTCTGATCCCGAGGTCGTTAAGAGAATCCAGACATTAATGTATCAAAGATATATATGGCTTATTTGAATATGAAAAACACGTCCAAATGTGTAAAATTTATCATTAATTGAATGCCAAGTAATAAACAACCAATTAGCTACGATGGTGAAGATGGGTTGATTTCAATTCTAAGTATAAAACAGCTGAATTCGACAGGTATAAGTACATAAGAATTGTCATTGACTTTTATCTTTCTTCGTGGCCAAGTGGTTTAGTCACTGTCTATACAGGCTTGCCGACCAGGGTTCGATTCCCGGCCGGTCACAAGCTCTTGTCTTTGTGTGATTTTGCCTGGGGCTCTGATCCCGAGGTCGTTAAGAGAATCCAGACATTAATGTATCAAAGATATATATGGCTTATTTGAATATGAAAAACACGTCTAAATGTGCAAAATTTATCATTAATTGAATGCCAAGTAACAAACTTCCAATTAGCTACGATGGTGAAGATGGGTTGATTTCAATTCTAAGTATAAAACACCTGAATTCGACAGGTATAAGTACAGAAGAATTGTCATTGACTTTTATCTTTCTTCGTGGCCAAGTGGTTTAGTCACTGTCTATACAGGCTTGCCGACCAGGATTCGATTCCCGGCCGGTCACAATCTCATGTCTTTGTGTGATTTCGCCTGGGGCTCTGATCCCGAGGTCGTTAAGAGAATCCAGACATTAATGTATCAAAGATATATATGGCTTATTTGAATATGAAAAACACGTCTAAATGTGCAAAATTTATCATTAATTGAATGCCAAGTAACACACTACCAATTAGCTACGATGGTGAAGATGGGTTGATTTCAATTCTAAGAATAAAACACCTGAATTCGACAGGTATAAGTACAGAAGAATTGTCTTTGACTTTTATCTTTCTTCATGGCCAAGTGGTTTAGTCACTGTCTATACAGGCTTGCCGACCAGGGTTCGATTCCCGGCCGGTCACAAGCTCTTGTCTTTGTGTGATTTCGCCCGGGGCTCTGATCCCGAGGTCGTTAAGAGAATCCAGACATTAATGTATCAAAGATATATATGGCTTATTTGAATATGAAAAACCCGTCTAAATGTGCAAAATATATCATTAATTGAATGCCAAGTAACAAACTACCAATTAGCTACGATGGTGAAGATGGGTTGATTTCAATTCTAAGTATAAAACACCTGAATTCGACAGGTATAAGTACAGAAGAATTGTCATTGACTTTTATCTTTTTTCGTGGCCAAGTGGTTTAGTCACTGTCTATAAAGGCTTGCCGACCAGGGTTCGATTCCCGGCCGGTCACAATCTCTTGTCTTTTTGTGATTTCGCCTGGGGCTCTGATCCCGAGGTCGTTAAGAGAATCCAGACATTAATGTATCAAAGATATATATGGCCTATTTGAATATGAAAAACACGTCTAAATGTGCAAAATTTATCATTAATTGAATGCCAAGTAACACACTACCAATTACCTACGATGGTGAAGATGGGTTGATTTTAATTCTAAGAATAAAACACCTGAATTCGACAGGTATAAGTACAGAAGAATTGTCATTGACTTTTATCTTTCTTCGTGGCCAAGTGGTTTAGTCACTGTCTATACAGGCTTGCCGACCAGGGTTCGATTCCCGGCCGGTCACAAGCTCTTGTCTTTGTGTGATATCGCCTTGGGCTCTGATCCCGAGGTCGTTAAGAGAATCCAGACATTAATGTATCCAAGATATATATGGCTTATTTGAATATGAAAAACACGTCTAAATGTGCAAAATTTATCATTAATTGAATGCCAAGTAACAAACTACCAATTAGCTACGATGGTGAAGATGTGTTGATTTCAATTCTAATTATAAACACCTGAATTCGACAGCTATAAGTACAGAAGAATTGTCATTGACTTTTATCTTTTTTCGTGGCCAAGTGATTTAGTCACTGTCTATACAGGCTTGCCGACCAGGGTTCGATTCCCGGCCGGTCACAAGCTCTTGTCTTTGTGTGATTTCGCCTGGGGCTCTGTTTCCGAGGTCGTTAAGAGAATCCAGACATTAATGTATCAAAGATATATATGGCTTATTTGAATATGAAAAACACGTCTAAATGTGCAAAATTTATCATTAATTGAATGCAAAGTAACAAACTACCAATTAGCTACGATGGTGAAGATGTGTTGATTTCAATTCTAAGTATAAAACACCTGAATTCGACAGGTATAAGTACAGAAGAATTGTCATTGACTTTTATCTTTCTTCGTGGCCAAGTGATTTAGTCACTGTCTATACAGGCTTGCCGACCAGGGTTCGATTCCCGGCCGGTCACAAGCTCTTGTCTTTGTGTGATTTCGCCTGGGGCTCTGATCCCGAGGTCGTTAAGAGAATCTAGACATTAATGTATCAAAGTTATATATGGGTTATTTGAATATGAAAAACACGTCTAAATGTGCAAAATTTATCATTAATTGAATGCCAAGTAACAAACTACCAATTAGCTACGATGGTGAAGATGGGTTGATCTCAATTCTAAATATAAAACACCTGAATTCGAGAGGTATAAGTACAGAAGAATTGTCTTTGACTTTTATCTTTCTTCATGGCCAAGTGGTTTAGTCACTGTCTATACAGGCTTGCCGACCAGGGTTCGATTCTCGGCCGGTCACAAGCTCTTGTCTTTGTGTGATTTCGCCCGGGGCTCTGATCCCGAGGTCGTTAAGAGAATCCAGACATTAATGTTTCAAAGATATATATGGCTTATTTGAATATGAAAAACCCATCTAAATGTGCAAAATTTATCATTAATTGAATGCCAAGTAACAAACTACCAATTAGCTACGATGGTGAAGATGGGTTGATTTCAATTCTAAGTATAAAACACCTGAATTCGACAGGTAAAAGTACAGATGAATTGTCATTGACTTTTATTTTTCTTGGTGGCCAAGTGGTTTGGTCACTGTCTATACATGCTTGCCGACCAGGGTTCGATTCCCGGCCGGTCACAAGCTCTTGTCTTTGTGTGATTTCGCCTGGGGCTCTGATCCCGAGGTCGTTAAGAGAATCCAGACATTAATGTATCAAAGATATATATGGCTTATTTGAATATGAAAAACACGTCTAAATGTGCAAAATTTATCATTAATTGAATGCCAAGTAACACACTACCAATTAGCTACGATGGTGAAGACGTATTGATTTCAATTCTAAGTATAAAACACCTGAATTCGACATGTATAAGTACAGAAGAATTGTCATTAAGTTTTATCTTTCTTCGTGGCCAAGTGGTTTAGTCACTGTCTATACAGGCTTGCCGACCAGGGTTCGATTCCCGGCCGGTCACAAGCTCTTGTCTTTGTGTGATTTCGCCTGGGGCTCTGATCCCGAGGTCGTTAAGAGAATCCATACATTAATGTATCAAAGATATATATGGCTTATTTGAATATGAAAAACACGTCTAAATGTGCAAAATTTATCATTAATTGAATGCCAAGTAACAAACTACCAATTAGCTACGATGGTGAAGATGTGTTGATTTCAATTCTAAGTATAAAACACCTGAATTCGACAGGTATAAGTACAGAAGAATTGTAATAGACTTTTATCTTTCTTCGTGGCCAAGTGGTTTAGTCACTGTCTATACAGGCTTGCCGACCAGGGTTCGATTCCCGGCTGGTCACAAGCTCTTGTCTTTGTGTGATTTCGCCTGGGGCTCTGATCCCGAGGTCGTTAAGAGAATCCAGACATTAATGTATCAAAGATATATATGGCTTATTTGAATATGAAAAACACGTCTAAATGTGCAAAATTTATCATTAATTGAATGCCAAGTAACAAACTACCAATTAGCTACGATGGTGAAGATGGGTTGATTTCAATTCTAAGTATAAAACACCTGAATTCGACAGGTATAAGTACAGAAGAATTGTCATTGACTTTTATCTTTCTTCGTGGCCAAGTGGTTTAGTCACTGTCTATACAGGCTTGCCGACCAGGGTTCGATTCCCGGTCTGTCACAAGCTCTTGCCTTTGTGTGATTTCGCCTGGGGCTCTGATCCCGAGGTCGTTAAGAGAATCTAGACATTAATGTATCAAAGATATATATGGCTTATTTGAATATGAAAAACACGTCTAAATGTGCAAAATTTATCACTAATTGAATGCCAAGTAACACACTACCAATTAGTTACGATGGTGAAGATGGGTTGATTTCAATTCTAAGTATAAAACACCTGAATTCGACAGGTATAAGTACAGAAGAATTGTCATTGACTTTTATCTTTCTTCGTGGCCAAGTGGTTTAGTCACTGTCTATACAGGCTTGCCGACCAGGGTTCGATTCCCGGCCGGTCACAAGCTCTTGTCTTTGTGTGATTTCGCCTGGGGCTCTGATCCCGAGGTCGTTAAGAGAATCCAGACATTAATGTATCAAAGATATACCTGGCTTATTTGAATATGAAAAACACGTCTAAATGTGCAAAATTTATCATTAATTGAATGCCAAGTAACCAACTACCAATTAGCTACGATGGTGAAGATGGGTTGATTTCAATTCTAAGTATAAAACACCTGAATTCGACAGGTATAAGTATAGAAGAATTGTCATTGACTTTTATCTTTCTTCGTGGCCAAGTGGTTTAGTCACTGTCTATACAGGCTTGCCGACCAGGGTTCGATTCCCGGCCGGTCACAAGCTCTTGTCTTTGTGGGATTTCGCCTGGGGCTCTGATCCCGAGGTCGTTAAGAGAATCCAGACATTAATGTATCAAAGATATATATGGCTTATTTGAATATGAAAAACACGTCTAAATGTGCAAAATTTATCATTAATTGAATGCCAAGTAACAAACTACCAATTAGCTACGATGGTGAAGATGGGTTGATTTCAATTCTAAGTATAAAACACCTGAATTCGACAGGTATAAGTACAGAAGAATTGTCATTGACTTTTATCTTTCTTCGTGGCCAAGGGGTTTAGTCACTGTCTATACAGGCTTGCCGACCAGGATTCGATTCCCGGCCGGTCACAAGCTCTTGTCTTTGTGTGATTTCGCCTGGGGCTCTGATCCCGAAGTCGTTAAGAGAATCCAGACATTAATGTATCAAAGATATATATGACTTATTTGAATATATATATATATATATATATATATATATATATATATATATATATATATATATATATATATATATATATATATATATATATATATATATATATGTATGTATGTATATATATATATATATATATATATATATATATATATATATATATATATATATATATATATATATATATATATATATATTTATATATATATATATATATATATATATATATATATATATATATATATATATATATATATATATATATATATATATATATATATATATATATATATATATATATATATGTATGTATATATATAAATGTATGTATGTATATATAGTATATATTTTTTTATTATACTGTGAAGCTACTTTGGGCAAAATGATTTTTAAGATAGCTTCAAGTCTTTTATATTTTTAATTATATAAGTTATGCTGAGTAGTTAATGTCATTAATCCGTATCAGTGCTTTTAATTACTTTTACATCCAAGACTCTCAGAGGAAAGGGTGCAGGGTAAATGCTGTACTTTTTTTTTTAATGGTTGAACTTTGGTGAACATCGGCCTTACAAATCTCCTCCACATTCACAGAGTAAGTAAATATACAGAACTAGAAAGAAAATTAATTTTTTTGAAGATTTGGGGCCTGCAATCATTGACTGAAACTTAAATATTTTGCTGTGGGTTTAAGAACCCATGAGTCCCCAGATCCTGTAGGAAGGGTTCTCGGTCTTTGACAAGTGTCCTCCAAATGGACATATTTCTCCTACCTCGTCTCGGGAAAGAGTTAGTTATTTATTCACCTTTCGGGTTGAAAGGTAAAAGGACGTCTCTAAATGAACTTCTCTCCTTCCTCTGGCGGCCAACTGTACCATCTTTCTTGAAATTAATTAAGTGCCTATCACGTTGGCACCTGGTGTTGGGGCCATGCCCTAAGAGGGAAGAGAATCGGGATTATTTCACTGCGTTTGCTTGTGATGGAAGAGCGATTTTGCTATGTTGTAAGGGTTTAAATAGCCAGTTTTATGTGTGACAATATTATGTCACTCTTCGTAAATATTCCTGTGTCCCCTCTCTTAACGTATTGTTGACGTCATTCATTGTGCTTCACGTCCTGGTGACGTCCTTGTTACTAGCTTTCTTGCAGGTGTCCTTTGGACCAGTGATTATCTAAAGCAGCACATGAAAATTACTCATACGAGTGAGCCATGCACCCTTGCCTAATTAGGCGTTCGTTTTATCTGCGAAAACTACAACATAAGCATTTAGCGGACATAATACCTTTCCACTCTCATTTCTCTTGTTCCTGATCTCTCTTTGTACTAAAACTCTTTACGAATTAAACTAATTTTATTTGTCTCCCTGTCGTTTAATTAATGAACAAACTTATAAGATAAGTATTCACATACATATATTAACTCATACAATGGAAAATTATTTCCTTACATCACACCACTAGGCTACGTACCTGAATTCCTGTGGAATTCAACTATTTGATAGCTCATTTAATTTTCTACCCAAAGATAACTCATTACTAATCATTATCATCTAACGAAAATGCATCTGAACACAAAAAATCAAATCATCATTAAAAAAAATATTCATCAATCATAGTTAAGATAATGCAATTGCTTATTTATACACATAATATATTTATCACTATCCTATTTAAGAAACTTCAGGTTCCCCTCAAATAATCCAACACAATATTGATATATGTTATTTTCATAACTCTTGGTAATGGAATATTTAACTCTTAATCCACTAGGTACATTAGGTAACATGATGATTTCAACTGTAATAAACTCTGCAAATAATTATGGAATGCCTGTTCATTCAATTTATTTCAACTTATCATTTCCATTACCTATGGCCTCAAAAATCTCGGCCTTATTAAATGTAAACACAAATTCTCATATCGCGAATGTAATTCAATAATTGGCAAAATATAAATGTTCAAACAAACACATCAACAATTCAAGTTTATCAAAAACATTTCCTGCAATCAAGAAAATTATCAACAATTATGTTAGTTGCAGATTATTACTCATAATAAATATTATTAATTTGTAATTAATAAACATTTCACATCATTGCACATTATTATTATTATTATTATTATTATTATTATTATTATTATTATTATTATTATTATTATTATTATTATTATTATTATTATTATTATTATTTAATGGCATAAAAAGAAACATTTCTCATCAAAACATATCATCTTATCTATAAAAATGCATCAAAGAAATTAACACAATCTTTGTCATAGAATAATGATTAAAAATATATGGTATTGTTTAAATTCAAATGTCCAAAAGTATTCATTTACATTAGTGGCCTAAATCATCATATGAACATGAACATTTCATAATAAAGAAATATATTCATTAGATAATAAGACATTTAATGCATTTGAATCTCATTTGCACCTTATCTGCGTTCTATTTTCACCTCAAGAACGTCAATTCTCAAACACATCACCTTTAGAAAGGTAAGTCATAGTACTCAAGTGAGAGAAAAAACTAACATCTCAATGTAAAAGATATTCTTTGAAAGAAATCATTTGCTGACTATATCATTTCATGTGTTTTCCACACTTACTCTTTAACTTTAAAATGAAGGGTGTAATGAATATACCTTTACATATCTACTTGTACACTATTTCCTGTGTAATTATTATGGGACTAAAATACCTTTTGAAACATTCAACTTCTCTAAATACATTATTGATGCACATTTTGCAACTTTAATGACTTAAATCTTTCCTTTCATTCTCTATATTCGTTATATTCAGTTTGACTTTAGCACGTACCTCCTCTTTTTACATAATAGATTGTTTTGATTTTTACCCTTTCTTCATATTTATTCAAGTTAACTTAATCAACATTCAAATCATAATAAAAATCGTTATTTGCGTGAATGTTTATCTTTGTTACACGTGTTACACAAAATATTACGCAATGCATAGCCTGTAAAATGCAATAAAAACTATTTTGCTTAATTGGCATCATCATTAAATCAATCTTGTAAATAGGCCAGTACACTTGTATATTATCTGTCACACGAGTTTCTATTCATCATTTGCCATCATTACCCATGAATTTAAAAAAAGAAAGAAAAAAAAGAAATACTCTTTGTGGTCCCCTAACTATTTGGAGATATTCATCATTCAGACCTTCATTGATGTTATGGAATACATACATTTAATTATTTGGAGATATTCATCATTCAGACCTTCATTGATGCTCATTGAATACATATATTTAATCATTTGGAGATATTAATCATTCAGACCTTCACTGATGTTCATGGAATACTTATATTTAATCATTTGGAGATATTCAGCATTCAGACATCTGATGTTCATTGAATACATATATTTCATTATTTGGAGATATTCATCAATCAGACCTTCATTGATGTTCATGGAATACATACATTTTTAAATTCTTGGAAAACACACTTTACACAATCACAATATCTATTAATTTGTTATCATGAGTATTTCATCTCTAATCTTTGTTTGTATTTTTTTTTTTTGCGTAATATGCAAGTCTGTTCTATGATTCTTATTTTGGGAGTACGTCACCTATCACATATACAGTTGACCTTGGTTTCTCTTGTTATATTCTAATTTTTCCTAAATCTAAGTTTCTTACCTGACAGCTCAAACAAAATATTGGTAGTGATAATTCTCTTAACATCTTCTTGTCTTTTTCAATAGTCTTTCTTCTATTATTTTAAACTTACCAATAATGTAATCAATCCTGGACAAACATCCAGTACTCTAAGGATCATAAGTTTTTTTTTCATACAATCATCAACAATAGTCCTTTTTGGAAAATAAAATCGCAATCATTTTTATGATCAATAAGTACATTTACTCTATGCCCTATCATAAATACCTAAGCTTCTCTAGACCATTAAATGGACAATCTTTCCTTTTCGGTTATTTTTTATTTATTTAAGACTACTACCATAATTCATTACCCTTTTTTTCGAGTTTTACCTTAACAATGAGACATTTCTTTTTTATTTATGAGGCATCTCACATTGTCTGTATAACTCCTTGGTTAGAGATTGGGATAAAAGTAATGAAGGATAAAAAATATGCATTTTTCTTCATTGTTATAGCCTTCTCTTTCATTTGCACACTACATCCTTCTAGGTTAACTTGATTTTATTGCTTGATAAAATTAGGAAAATGCTGCATAACTATTCCCTACGATCCTACCATCTTTAAAATATTTTTATATCTTCCAAATATTAGTGGAGCAGGATATTCGACCATAACTAGTATTTCTCTTCATATGGTTAATCTATCAACACTGTTTACTTGTCCTATTTAAATCGAAGGATGCAACACTCATTAATCTTGATTTTTTTTCTGTTATTCTCCCTTTTTCTAAAACTAGTTTTATTGTTTTTAAATGACTAAATTTTTTACTAAACTTAGTAACATTATTCTATAGGCTTATGCATTCTCTGTGTTTCTAGATTATAGATCATCATTCTGTCAAGAGTTAGAAGAGCTAAGGTGAGCCCATTGACTTCACTCTAAATTCTAATATTCTTAAAAAATCCTAGTACCCGTTGCTGGGTTGTATTTTTTTTACCATGATACTTACAAATATATCTAAGTATCTTTGCTCCTCAATAATTGAGCCTAAACATCATTTATTTTTGGGATAGATATTTCATTTATGTTCTGCATTTAAACTACTTGTGATGAACTACTATTAGTCTATAAATTTCATCCTCATTGGGAAATATATCTAAGGAGCTTTTTGGGCTCAAGCCATGTCGTCCTGATGGAAGCTTCCTATTGGCAGCTTTCTACGGGATATTTGGCTACAGTGATACTCCCAGAGAATTGACCATAGGTCTCCAGAATTCTAAATCCTGGCGCGAGCATCCTTAAAATTTGTCTTAAGGATATCGCATAATATCAGGGGACATATATCTTGATACGACACATGGCAATCTTCACCCCGAATAGAGTTCTCGCTCTGAGGGGGAAGAGTGGCGAAATTGAAGGGGAGCCGTTATCAAGGTTACCCTTTTTCCCCTACTATTACAGGGCCCAAAATGCCAGCTCATTCCTTGTTTCGTAGCGCCTTACGCATGGTGTACTACCTGCTTGCTCTAGTGTTCTAGACCGCTATTTACGAGGATTTATCATGCATTCTCCAGCATCTTCTGCCTCTGGAAAGTTCAGTATTTAATTTTTCCTGTGTATAATTTTTAGCTCCCTTCTCACAGTTAAATTAGCATAATTTAGATGTGTTTATTGGAGCGTAGTCGGTAACCGGAGGCGCCATTTTGGTCGCTGTCGTACGCCATGCATGCCTTATTTAGTCAGCAGAATGACATTCTCGGTATTTAGCTTTGATGAAATATAGTTATTTAGGCAAAATTATACTAGTGAAGATAAGATCATGCACGAATATTTCCTCTTCCTTAAATGTAACGATCGTGTACGTTAGAGTCTTGGTGATATAGCGTAGCCGAGATCTCGCCCCACGCTAGGCTAACCTAGCCTACACGCTTTAGTACACTTTCATACATTATCCCCGTTTACCCTCATGTATTGTTTTATCAATCCAACAGGAGATAGTATATCTCCTAGAATTAATTATTTAATTCCATACTCATCTCTTCCGGAGATTTAAGGGTAAACCCTTCCTTCCCACTGAGTGCCACCATTAGGCGACAACCCTATCTTAGTCTTGCCATAGAGTAATATACTCCTGCTTGACTAGGCTAGTGTTTTTCTGTCTTCCCCCTTGCCGGCGAGTATCACGGCTTGGTTTTACGACAGTAACTCACAGTATTCAGTCTTTATGCCGACAACTCGGCTGCCGGAGGAGTAGTCACTCCCCTACTGGCTTACAGTTGCATGCATAGGAAGCCTAGCTTCTCTAGACCGCATCTGAAGTGGTAGTAAAACGCCGCCACCTTCTCCCTTCTTGTCTAAAAGACAAGTCTTTTTTCGGCAAGGTCCTAGGCTGAAGAATAGATATTCTTCTGCCGCCCAGGACGGCGTCGATATTGAAACAATGTTTTCTGATTTGTGACTGGAAATGGCAGGCAATCCTGCCGCCTTCTCCCGACACAACACGCAAGACCCTTTCCCTGCCCCACTCTGTCTTTAGCGATAGCTTAGCCATCGCTAGTCTTTGGCCAGTGTCCTCAAATCTCCCCGCTTGCCGGGTGAGCTGCGGTGCCAGCCGGGCTCCTAAATAGGCGGCTTGATATCCGCCCTGACCTTCCCCCTACTGACGCAAGGCTCCGGAAAAGGTTGTGCCAGCCATGACAGCTGCCGGTGGGAGACCCTAATGTCTTTGAGTGTTCTTCAGTCCTCCCTTGGACTGCCATCCACATCCCTGGAACCGGCAGTGACCGGCAACAGATCTTGTGGCTGGGTGGAAGCTAGAATGATTCATTCCCCCCTTCCATTTGAACCTTCATTCTGGAAGAAGGCAGTAAGGACAGTAGTACCTACACCCTTAATTATTGTACTAACAATAATAATAAGGCAGCCATTCTCTCCATGCTTTCTCACTCTCTGTCGGCTAGTGCCGTTAGGTACTACTGCTGGCTGGACCGGTGTCACCAGGTACTAGCCTAGCTGGCAACATGCCGGCTGAACTACAGTATATGCTTATACAGTAGCCAGTATTTCTGCAGTATTGTATATACTACAGGCAGAAAACTATAGTATATATTATACAGTAGTTTATATTTTCCAACATACCCTGTGTATCCTTTCAAAGTCCATTGTTGAGACCAATCATATATTGAAGTGAAGTATTCTTTCAATACACTGATGAAATTATAGTCATCAGATCATATTTTACCCCACAATATTAATACTTTTATGAAAGGGTTAGTGCTAGTATACACTTATTCTAACTCTAGAAGTTAGAAACCTTCTCCTCTGGTTTTCCTTTAATGAGGAAATTCTAATATTAATATTGAGGGAGGTCACAGCAATTGGCTGGATAGGAGGCACAAGAATGTGTCTTTCCTATTTCCTTTCTAGCTTACTATCCTAAGCTATAATGGTTAAGGTAATACCAAAAATTAATGCATGATATTTTATTAATTAATCAAGTGTGATAAATTACTGCATACTCATTTCAATTTCTTTTCTTTACAGGAGGACCAGAAAGTGAAGTGCGAGGTTATCTATCTTCTGTAACCACAAAAGTAGAACTTTTGTGGTCACTATATGCAGGTCTCATGCTGCTTGCGCAGTGACAACTGAAACCTTGAGGTATTGGGACCCCAAGGCCTGTAACATCTGCTCGGCCTTGGTGAACAAGGATTTTGACGACCCCAAGTCGACGGAGTAGAGGGATGCAGCACGCGAGAAGCTTCGGAAATGGATACGAGGGTTCCAAAAGAACTCTCCTGGACCGTACCTCCCCAATGATAGTATGTGAAGCTTGCTGTTCCCGAAAGCAACAGCTGATGCCGTCGTATGCCAGGCACGACCCGGGCCTCCCTGCGTCCAGATCGCAGTCGAGGCTAACGTCAGTGAAGCCATGTAAAGCATGAACATCCACCGAGAGGAAAGGATGTCTGAAGTGTCCACGGACACGGAGAAGCATCTTCTTCGAGACGATCCTGAAGAAGAGTCTACTCTACCACCCGGAGGAGATGAAGACTACGACTCGACAGAAGCAGAGGAGAACCTTCGGCCTGTGCCGGCAGCAGAGCCGACACCGTCTATGTCTTCGGCTCCTACCCCTCCGTTATATGCGATGGGTCATGCAGTTTTGGCCCACATTACCGCCCTAATGGAAAACTTACCTAAGGAGAACGTAGATAGGCAAGAAAAGATGACGAGAGAGTTTCATGAAGCGACTCAGATCGTCACCTCCTGAGGGTCTTACAAGCGACCCAGAGTGTCAGGACCTGCCACCCTGCTCCGAGACCAATCCCTGGAGGTATGAAGAGTTTATGCCTATCACTAACGGCAAACTCTACATTTCGGAGAACTTGGGAGCCGTCCACCTGGATGACACTGAGTTCTAGACTAACTTTAACACTTACCCGGAGTGCTTCATCTGGCTGAAGCACGAACCAGTGTCGAAAGAGGAGACAGAACCAAAGGAGGTCATGGTATTTGACCACGACAAGACACAGGCTCTTTTGTCGAGTAGTCTGAAGAAGGCAGGATATACTAACTCACGAGTTTCTGAACTAAGCAAGAAACACCCTACTTTTCTTGCTCCTTTTTCGCGAGCCATCTCCTTCACGTCGAAGGCTTCTCAGAGTGTCCGCAAGGCGGTTGAGGCAGTCAAACCATGCCCTACACTAGAGGATTGTAGGCTTTTGTCTCTGGCCTTGCCCACAGATGAGAAGGAATGGAAGGAGGTTCACCTAACCTTCTCAGTAGGAAAGCTTGATGCAGATATCGCGGGACAGCAGTTCAGCGAGAACCTACAGAAGCTATTGGATTTTCTCTTGCGAAGGGAGCAAGAGACAAAAGAGAGGCAAGCCGCTTCTCTTTTCCTCCAGAACTGCATTGAGATGTGTGCAGGCCACAACAGCACCCCAGATATGCTCACGATCCTGGCCAAGATGCATATGGCCACCCTTGTAAAGGACCTGTACGCCTTTGTGAAGGCCAGGAGAGCCTGTAGGGAGTTCGTGTTTGCTGCTGCAATGGTGAAACACGAACTCAGAAAGCTGATTTCTTCCAGTATCTGGGGTAAGAACCTCTCCTCTCCAAAAGAAGTGGTCCAAGAGGTAGTAGAGAAAGCCGCCACGGAGGACCTTCTCCAAAAGTGGGGCATCTTCTCAAAGAGGAAGTCTTCCCCGTATGCTGGTCCTCAACCCAAGAGGAAGACAAAGAAGCCAAGACTACCTTCTCGGCCTGCTCAGCAACATCCCACGATCATCATGACCGCGATGCCCCAAGTGGTCGCTCAACCACAGACCTTCTTTGAAGTGGTGCCTCAACAGCTGGTAGCCCAGTCACCAGCCTTCAACACAGGGTTTGAGAGGCACACCACTACCTTTCGTCCGAAAGGAAGAGGATCTCGACGGGGCTCCTCAAGAAACCCCTCACGAGGCAGGGGAGGACGCGGTCATGGTGGCAAGCCCTCAGGATCATCTAAGCCGAGGTTTCCCAACCCTGGGATCGTGACCTCAAGTGGCGTCGCCAAGCGCTTTTCCTGTGGTTGCCCAAAATTCAAAATATCAAAATAAAAATAAAAATTCATAATATGGCAGAAAAAGAAAAAAAAATATAAACGTATTTGTGGATTTTTATTCATCCACTTGTATATACCTATTCATATATAGATATAAAAAAAAATATTGTTTAATGGTGGTATCCCTGAGTACCGTACACGTTTGATACATGGACAGCATCACCGTCCACGTCCAACCGGGCGGCCACTCCATATGTACTGCAGCAGTGGGAAACACTGTCTGCAATTTGTTTGCCTTATATCAGTATGTTGATGCATGTATACCTGTATAGTGATTTCGAATATGCTGCATAGGTTGCAATCAGTCTTTGTTTCTTTAAAATTCTTAATTACTCACGAATAAGTGGTATGCCGGCAATAGAAACTGAGTGCTTCTCTTGTTGATGAAGTATTGTACCACAGTATATCTGTGGATGATAGCCTATCACAGTGTTCATAATTGAGGCTTCTAAAACCACATGGTACCCCCCACCATATTTAAAGAGAGAGATGGGCAAGGGAAAAGGATGAGAAGGAGAGGGGCCCTTTCCTCCTTCATTTTCCTCTTTCCCCTCACCACCCTTTTCATGCTCCTCTTCCCCTATCCTCGTCTTCCCATGCCCCATCTCCTCCTGTTTTTTTTACCCCTCACCTTCCCTCCTCCTCCTTCTTGCACCCCTCCCCTCCTATTCGATATTTCCTTGCCACCTCCTCTTCCTCACCCCCTCTTTACTCCTCCCTTTCCTTTTTATTTACCGCTTGTAAGTTTGTGTTGTTTTTATTGTTATTTCATTTATTGTGTTATTAGATGTGTTATTTTATTTGTATGCTCTTGTGAAGTTAGCGCGTCTGCGGCGCTGGTCACTTGGTAAAAAATGTTGTTAGTTTGGTGGTTGTTTAGAGATTTGGAGGATTTTATGTCACTGGTTTTTGAGGTTATTGATTTGGCAGTTGTTTAGAGATTTGGAGGATTTTATGTCGTTGGTTTTTGAGGTAATTTTTTGGCAGTTGTTTAGAGATTTGAAGGATTTTATGTCGTTGGTTTTTCAAGTTATTGTTTTGGCAGTTGTTTAGAGATTTGAAGGAATTTATGTCGTTGGTTTTTGAGGTTGTTGTTTTGGTGGTTGTTTAGAGATTTGTAGTATTGTATAAGATGGTTTTTGAGGTTGATATTTTGGCGAGATTTGGAGTGCCGTATATCATTGTTTTTTGTTTGTTTTCGGCTTTATCTTATTTTCTGCGATTTGCAAATATATTACACCTCTGTTCTTTGTCACTCCTTCCTTGACCCCTCCCCTCCTCTCTACACCTCCTCCTCCTTGTTCCTTGCCACTTCACTTTCCTTGTTACCTTGGAGGTGAGGCTGTGAAAGTGTTGTTGCATTTCGCTACAGCTTATTTGTGTGAATCTGGGTTTGCAGCTCTAACTGCCATCAAAACAAAACAGAAATCGGCTGCAACCTGAACATGATTTGAGGGCAGCTCTTTCTAAGATTGAACCACGAATAGAGAAACTTAGCAGCTTGATCCAGGCCCAATGCTCCATTTCATTCAGTTTACCATTTAATTAAAATTAACAGAAAACATTCATACTTTTAGTTGGTTTTTGTGGAATGTGACGAACCATTATTCCAGAAGTGGGGTTTTTGATTAATATTAAGCCTCAAAATTTATAATGCTATAATAAAATTTAATGATATTAATTTTGTCTTTTCCAACCTTATAGTACCTTTCTTATAGAAGGATATTTACTGTCCCTTACTTTTACAGCCAACTACCAGTAATATATGCTAATACATATACAGCTAAACTAGTGGGGTCACTGTCATGGCTTGAGGTGCATGATTGGGGTCACCTGAAAAAAAAAGTTGGAAACCACTGATCTAAGCAATGAGATACTTCAGGTAGGAGGGAGACTCCAACACTTACGGGATCGTTGGGCCTTCGATTCCTGGGCCCACAGCCTAATCAAAAATGGACTAGGATGGAAATGGAACAGATCTCCACCTTCATATCCTCAGTTCTTCCAACACTACACCCTCTTACTAGAAAAATATACCTTAGAACTCTTGAACAAGAAGGTTATAAGGAAAACAAAGTCCATCAGATTCCAGGGAAGGCTGTTCTGTGTTCCCAAGAAGGACTCGGATAAACTCAGAGTCATTGTAGACTTGTCGCCACTCAACAAATTCATTGAGAACAACAACTTCAGGATGTTAACCCTTCAACACATCAGGACTCTGTTACAGAAAGGGGCATACACAGTTCCAATCAGCCGTCCCCTCTCCTCCTACCTAGGATTCAACTACGCCTAGAAGGCGTTCAGGATGACTGGCTGGTTTGGGCAGCATCCAAGAAAGTGATCCAGTTCCTGGAACATCTGGGATTCAAGATCAACTTCAAGAAGTCTCGCCTCTCTCCAGCTCAGGAGTTTCAATGGCTGTGAATTCATTGGAACTTGAAGTCACACCACCTCTCCCTTCCACCAAGGAAGAGGAGAGAGATCGCGGGTTCTGTCAAGAGACCACTGAAATCTGACAGGATCTCAAGATGCCAACAGGAAAGAATACTGGGCTCTCTCCAGTTTGCAGCAGCAACAGACCCAGTGCTAAGAGCACAGCTGAAAGATGTGTCAGGAGTCTGGAGAAGGTACGCATCAAACGCTCGAAGAGATCTACACAGACCGGTACCGACCTTACTACGATCACTTCTCAAGCGGTGGTCGAAGGTCAAGAGCCTAACGAGGACCGTTCCCTTACAACCACCTCCCCCATCAGTGACCATCCACACGGATGCCTCGATGGAAGGATGGGGAGGTCACTCCCATCAAAGGAAAGCCCAAGGGACCTGGTCATCCCTGTTCAAGACCTTTCACATTAATATTCTGGAGGCCATGGCAGTCCTCTTGACGCTGAAGAAACTATCCCCGCACAGATCAGGCCACATCAGGCTGGTCTTGGACAGCGAAGTGATAGTGAGATGTCTGAACCAACAAGGCTCGAGATCGCCCCACATCAACCATGTGATGTTAGCTATCTTCCGTTTAGGGAAAAAGAAGAGATGGCACATATCAGCAATTCACCTACAAGGGTTCCGCAATGTGACGGCGGACGCTCTATCCAGGCTAAAGAGAGATCGCGGGTTCTGTCAAGAGACCACTGAAATCTGACAGGATCTCAAGATGCCAACAGAAAAGAATACTGGGCTCTCTCCAGTTTGCAGCAGCAACAGACCCAGTGCTAAGAGCACAACTGGAAGATGTGTCAGGAGTCTGGAGAAGGTACGCATTAAACGCTCGAAGAGATCTACACAGACCGGTACCGACCTTACTACGATCACTTCTCAAGCGGTGGTCGAAGGTCAAGAGCCTAACGAGGACCGTTCCCTTACAACCACCTCCCCCATCAGTGACCATCCACACGGATGCCTCGATGGAAGGATGGGGAGGTCACTCCCATCAAAGGAAAGCCCAAGGGACCTGGTCATCCCTGTTCAAGACCTTTCACATTAATATTCTGGAGGCCATGGCAGTCCTCTTGACGCTGAAGAAACTATCCCCGCACAGATCAGCCCACATCAGGCTGGTCTTGGACAGCGAAGTGATAGTGAGATGTCTGAACCAACAAGGCTCGAGATCGCCCCACATCAACCATGTGATGTTAGCTATCTTCCATTTAGGGAAAAAGAAGAGATGGCACATATCGGCAATTCACCTACAAGGGTTCCGAAATGTGACGGCGGACGCTCTATCCAGGCTAAAGCTAATAGAGTCAGAATGGTCCCTAGATGCAGACCCATTCTCCTTCATCTAGGAAAAAGTCCCAGAACTACAGATCGACCTCTTCGCGATGAGCAACAACAAGGAACTACCTCGATATGTATCCCCATACGAGGACCCTCTGGCAGAAGCGACGGACGTCATGTCCCTCGATTGGAACAGATGGACCTGGATCTACCTGTTCCCTCCAACGAATCTCCTGCTGAAAGTCCTCAACAAGCTGAGATCCTTCAAGGGAATTGCAGCAGTAGTGGCCCCCAAGTGGCCCAAGAGCAATTGGTTCCCTCTGGTTATGGAACTGAAACTGAGGCTGGTCTCTCTACCGAACCCAGCTCCATCCCAATTGGTTCAGAAGTCGACTGTCTTCGCTTCATCACACAGAATCTAAAACCTTCAACTCATGATTTTCTCGCCTTAGCAGTCAAGAAAAGATTTGGGATCTCGAAAGGCAGTATAGACTTCCTAGAAGAATACAAGTCAAAGTCAACCAGAAGAC
This sequence comes from Palaemon carinicauda, assembly GCF_036898095.1. Lineage (NCBI taxonomy): Eukaryota > Metazoa > Arthropoda > Malacostraca > Decapoda > Palaemonidae > Palaemon > Palaemon carinicauda. The sequence goes on along the minus strand of NC_090730.1, from coordinate 79,318,781 downwards.
AATTTGAATCGTCTTGGAAAAAGTGGGTTGCTTTTGGTAAAGCAAATAGGCTGAAAGAAATCTCAATAGACTTCTGCCTGTCCTTCTTCATCCACCTTCATGAACTAGGCTTGGCTACCACCACGATAACTACGTGTAAGTCAGCTTTGACTAGACCTCTTCTATACGCCTTCTAGGTGGACCTGGCGAACGAAATCTTCAACAAGATTCCGTAGACATGCGCTAGACTTAAATCAGCAGCCCGTCGGAAGCCTATTTCATGGTCTCTGGACAAAGTCTTACACTATGCTTCAACCTTGAACAATGAAGATTTTTCTCGCTATAGCCTCAGGGGCTAGAGTTAGTAAAATATTAGCCCTATCAAGAGACGATGGTTATATTCAGTTCACAGAAGTGGAAGAACTGAATCTCTTTCCTGATCCTACTTTTCTCGCCAAAAACGAGCTACCCAACAAAAGGTGGGGTCCCTGGAGAATCTGCCCTCTGAAGGAAGATGTGTCTCCATGTCCAGTAGAGTGTCTGAAGAACTTCAGACTTCAAGGGAGGACAGCTCTTCAAAGGCGAAACCTCAGGATCAAACTTATCCCTAAAACAACTGAGGGTGAAGCTCACTTACTTCATTCGCAGAGTGGATCCTGATAGTACACCTGCAGGTCATGATCCGAGAAAAATTGCTTCCTCACTGAGCTTCTTTCAGTATATGGACTTTGAGCGTCTCCGCTCATACACTGGTTGTAAATCCTCCAGAGTTTTCTATAAACATTATGCGAAGCAAGTGCACGCGTTGAAACATTTTGTGGTGGCGGCAGGTAGTGTGGTGAAACCTGTCATCTATTGCTGCGATGAACAGTGAATTGATTGGGACTATTTCAATTCGGAAAGATGTTGACACCTTCCAGTGCAATACCCTTTTCATTAAGTGTCACCCTGGTGACTGTTCTTTTTAGGTGCAGAATTATACCAATGACAACAGTGCCATGTGTAAAATTACAGTAAAATTATCTTAATTTTGAGTCGCAACTAATTTTTCTTCCCTTTCAGGTAGAAAATATTTTTATCTGTTATATGTTGAATGTATAATTCTATTAAAAATTTTAATACACCTTCTGTTACATTTGATTATCTATTTAATAAAATATAGAAAGTGTATTTGCGTCTTATTTCGCCCTAAATATAGCTAAATACACTTAGCCAGAGTTTTTTACTTATTTTCTTAAGTAAAGTTCATACTTAAGGTACTTGAATATATGAACAAAAAGATCTGAATGATATCTATATTTGTTCCTATATGAATGCAAACCTTGTGCTTCTACTGTCGAGTACGACATTTCCCTGCAGGGGGCAGGAAGCCCTAACATTGTTCCATGCTTAGTAATGATGATGTATAACGGTATCGTCATATATTTCAGTGGTCTGGATGACCATATAGAAGCTGACCCAAGGTTGAGGAACTTATACAAACCCACAGATACAGTACTTTCAAGTAATTCTCTGGTAAACTTCCATCAGGATGACATGGCTTGAGCCCAAAAAACAGATTTTGAAGCAAGGTAAAAAATCTATTTTTAGGTGAGATGGCCATGTCGTCCTGATGGACCCACCCTCCTTTTCTAAGAAAAGAATTATATAACAATCCCCTCCCGAAATTACTCTATCTGTAGCACCATGCTTAGTTGCTACAAGGAATGAGCAGCCATTTTGGGCCCTTTAATTGTAGGGGGAAAAGGATAACCTTGATAACGGCTCCCCTTTAATTTCACCACTCTTCCCCCTCAAAGCGAAAACTCTATTCGGGATGAAGATTGCCATGTTTGGTATTAAGATATACGTCCCCTGATATTATCCGATATCCTCAAAATTTTTTTCTGGATACTCGTGCCAGGAGTTAGAATTCTGGAGACCTATGGTCAATTCTCTGGGAGTATTACTGTAGCCAAATATCCCTTAGAAAGCTGCTAATAGGAAGCTTCCATCAGGACGACATGGCCATCTCACACAAAAATCGATTTTTCGCTTTGCTACAAAATCCGTTTTATATGCTAACCCTCACTGTGTTTCATCATGGGGCGTTGGCTATGTAATATTTCATAATTTGTACCGGTATGAAAAAAAGTTATAGCAAGTTCTGGCTCCAGTGTTTCTATTTATTTTAGTTGTAACTCTTCTATTCTGCCTAACCTATCGCTTGAAATGAATAGCCTCTGCGTATTTCTCCTCTATCCGTACATCTATGCTCCTTATGGCAAATTGTGCCCCTTTTTGATTACGTTACTGTAATCTCTATTCCTTTTTTTAGAAGTCATTATCCGCCATTCAGATGAGGTATTATATCGGAGAAGTATTAGTTAATTAGTGTGTATTCCTTTCCCTTCATCTGAACTACATAATTGTCTCTTTTGACAGACTCTGGCATCCTACATTTTAGTTTAAATATCTTGTTTATATACCTGCGAGTTATTTTTATTTAGGCATCAATATGACTTCCCTAGGTAATCTCTAGCTTTTATATCTCAGTAGTGATCAGACTTTATATTTGCTTAATAACATCATAGCTCATTTGATAATTCTTATGCCTATATCTTTATTTCAAATTCCTGTGCCTAACAGCAACATATTTCTTTTAATTTATATGCCTATAGGAACATTATTTTATTAGCCTATATCTTCATTTGCATATGACATAATTTTTTCTCTCTTGGAATTTCATTTTATTTACGTTATTCTATTCTATTTTATTCATTTGATTCTACTGTCGACCTTTTAATTTTATTCATATTGCGTACATCTTATATTCACAAGTAGTATATTCATTTTTTTGCTAGTCTTCCAATTTCCAAAATTTCGTATTTCCCCTTGCCGTTTTATTTAATTTCCATTTCCATTTCTTAATCCGGAGTCTGTTTCTTCTGTCAAATTAGTCTCCTACAAAGTGGCCAGTTTTGTAAAAGACTTGTCTTTAACAAATAGGCTATCTTTACTTTATTTTTAGCCTGTAATTCTATCATAAGGGTCTATCGAGAAATTTACTTAAAAAATTCAAATGGTGATTCACCATTTGGCAAAATTTGGCTAATAATTCTCTATTCAACCTTACGGTTAATACTACCTTTTCACTTGTTTGCAATTCCTTTATATAATTCCCTTATCACCCCTAATACTAGAAGCAGGTATTTTTAATTAATATGTCGCTGCATTGCATCTTAGTATATCAACGGTATTTGCCCGACTCTCTATAGGATGAAATAGTCACTTGCAACATGGATGTACCTCCTCTACTTATGTCTATCTTTGTATTTAGCATTTCTCTGTTTCTTATATTTCTTTCTATCCAGCTAACTATTTTCAATTTGTTTCTTCTGCACTATTTGGAGGATTTTAGTTTCTCTTTCTTTGTGCCGGAGGGGCAATGTGAGAAGCGTCTTCTTTTATTTCATGATGAGGTTCTTTATTTCTATGCCTGGCTTTTTGCCCTTTGTCTCCCCTTTTATAATATTTTGCCCGATTTCCATATCCTTTTTATTTATAATCTTCTCCTAGATTTGAATGTGTCTTCTCTATTTCTTTTAGCCGTCTTTGCCCTACATTTCTAACCATTATTCTGTTTAACTCTAGGGTAATTTGTGCCTCCTTTACAATCTACTGTTCTAACTTACCTGCAACTATTTGATTTGTTCTGAGTTTCTCTGGGAGGATTTGTGGGCATTTGTTCCTTAGGTTTTGCCTCCTGATTTCCTATCTGTGTTGCTAATTTCCCTTTCTTTTCGTAAAAACCCATATCTATATGTCACACAAGTTAAATGAGCCATCTAAGTATATATAAAGGGAATTGTCATTAGCAATGAATTTTACCTTTAGCAATGGAATCGTGTCCTTCTTTACTATTGCTATGGGATCCTCCATTTGTGTGGCTAACTCATTCATCGAGCCACCCTCATATTTTGCCGATAGGAACTTATGTACATTTGTTAACTTGACTGTCTCTTTAGCGAATCTCCATATTTGCATACATTTTTCTTTACACTCGTAAATACTGCTACTTTTTTTCAAATTTCTCACCCTTGAAGGTTGTGTGAGTATCACCTATATCATTTTGTATTCACTGGAATATAGCCTGTTTGATTTTTGGCTATGTGTTCATTAATTCCCAATCTAGCTATTCTATTTTTGGTATCAGCTAGCCACTTATCCACTGTATATTTCTCTAACTTTTTTTATCTCGGTTATTCATACCTATATTCCCACAAACGCGTGTTTTTGTTAATTTCCCCATTAAATTCGTGTTAAGGGGGTTAGTTATGGGAAGTTGCTCGTTTGTGTTTTTCAACCTGTTTGTGTAAGTCTAAATCATATTTTACTCCTAAATTGTATGACCTCATATCAACATCATTATCACTTACAAAAAAAAAAAGAAATCACATTTCGATTAAAAACAAAATAATAAAATAATTCATGCATTAAGATATCCTAGCGAGATGAAACTTTCCTATACTTAAATGAGAGACAAAATTCTTAATTTCCTTCTATTCACTGAGAGACGTATCTTATTCGCACTTACGAGCGAGCGAGAGAGAGAGAGAGAGAGAGAGAGAGAGAGAGAGAGAGAGAGAGAAAGAGAGAGAGAGAGAGAGAGAGAGAGAGAGGGAGAGAGAGAGAAAGAGAGAGTATTTTTGCGTCGTCTCAATTTCTTGAATTTCTAAGGAAGATGAGATGCGGCGTAGAAATATAAAATTTTATTAATAATATAAGGAGGTACCTTGTTGAGGATACATTTCAAATACCTTATACACTTGTGTAATGTGCGACCTTTAATAACCCTTTTTTTTTCTAGCCCAGTTTCAAGGGGTCGCCCCATACACAGATATGAGAATATCGTATTCTGTATACGTTTAGCCAAGGCTTCGACGTTGACCAAATTGTATATTCATTTTGATAAGAGAAAATTTTTTACATAGCCTATTCACATATAACAATTGCACAAATAAACACGAACCCTGCAAAAGTTTATATTCCTATCGAGACTCCCATCTTTGTTTTCAAAGATCAGCTGATTGTGGTTCGTTCAGTTGATGTGATGGGTTTCAGACTATAAGGGATAGAAACAATTACTAGAACTACTATTTTAAACTAAGCATGCAAAGGTATTACATAAACATTTATTAAACATTCATTTTATTTACGAATATATGATTTTCATGTACCAGGTGCCATTTCTTCGCGCGTTTGATGCGTATTTTCTCCAGACTCCTATTGCATCCTTAAGCTGTGCTCTTAGCACTGGATCTGATATCGAAGCAAACTGTAGAGAGCCCATCACTCTCTCCTGTTCGCGTCTTGATATCTGTTTGGATTTCAATAGTCTCTTGACAGATCCTGCTATTTCTTTCCTCTTTTTACTAGGAATGGAAAGCCGATATGACTCCAAATTCCAGTGGATTCCCAACCACCGAAATTTTTGAGCTGGAGAAAGACGAGACTTTTTGATGTTGATCTTGAATCCCAGATGTTCCAGGAACTGGATCACTATCTTGGAAGCTTGCATGCATTCTGTCCTGGATGCTGGCCACACCAGCCAGTCGTCCAAGTAGGCTACTACTTGTACCCCCTTTAGGCGTAATTGATGGATGGCTGCGTTCGCGAGCTTCGTGAAAATCCTTGGGGCTATGTTTAGCCCGAAAGGCATGGTTCTGAAGGCATAAAGTTATCAATATAACTTGAAGCCTAGGTAGGGGGAGAGGTGACGATTAATTGGAACGTGCCAATAAGCGTCAAACAAGTCTATAGACACAGCATATGCCCTTTTCGGCAGTAGGGTCCTTATGTGTTGTGAACTTGTTGAGTGGCAACAAGTCTAGAATGACTCTGAGTTTTTCTGAGTCCTTCTTTGGAACACAAAACGGCCTTCCTTGGAATTTGATGGACTTAATCTTCCGGATTACTCTTTTGTCTAAGAGCTCTCGGACATATTCTTCCAGAGCGGGGGTTGAGTGTTGGAAGAATTGAGGAAATTGAGGTGGAGGACTGCTCCAGCTCCAACCTAGTCCATTCTTATTTAGGCTGTGGGCCCAGGGATCGAAGGCCAGCGATCCCTAAAAAGCTGTAATCTCCCTCCTACTGGAAGTATCTACTTCTGCTGTTGTGAACCTGAGGCCTTGCCTCTTTGACCGCGTCCTCCCCTTGATCCCCTTCCTCTTGAAGGGCATTTAGAAGAACCTCTGGCTGTTCCTCTGGCTCTCAAACGAAAGGAAGAAGTCTGCCTTTCGGAGGCTGAGTTAAGAACTGGCGACTGTGTCGCCGTTTGTTGAGGTACCAGCTGGTACATGGTTGGAGGTTGTGCTGCTATCTGAGGCACCGCGGTCACAGGAAGTTGTTGTTGATGTTGCTGTCGGTAGGGTTTAGCCGGCCGAGAGGATGGCCTAGGCCTTTTTGTCTTCCTCTTGGGTTGGGGACCCTCATCCGGAGAAGACTTTCTCTTAAGATCTAGGCCCCACTTTTTGAGAAGGTTCTCTGTGGCGGCCTTGTCTACTACCTCTTTAACTACTTCATTGGGAAAGAGGTCTTTACCCCAAATACGAGAGGAGATCAGTTTCCTCGGTTCGTGCCTCATCGCAGCCGAGGCGATCACGAACTCTCTACAGGCTCTCCTAGCTTTAATAAAGCTATAGAAATCCTTCGTAACTGTGGCCAGATGGGTTTTGGCCACAACCATGAAAATGTCCTGGTTCTTGGGGTCACTTGCCATCGTTTCTAGTGTCGTTTGCAACGACATCGATGCCGCAAGTCTTTCCTTTGTCTCCTGCTCTCTACGCAAGAGAACCTGCGACAGTTTTGGAAGTGCCACACCGAACTGGCGTTCAGCAATATCAGCTTCCAGTTTCCTGACTGAGAAGGTAAGGTGTACGTCCTTCCAGTCTTCTTGGTCCAAGGGCAAGGTCAGAGATAACGGCTTGCACTCCTCCAAGGAGGGGCATGGTTTCCCTGCCTCCACTGTTTTTAAGGCAGTCTTATATCCCTTTTCCAAGAAGGGAAAGGCTCTGGTAGGAGAGGCCACAAAGGAGGGAAGCTTCTTACTCAAGGCGGGCACCTTTGAGTTAGTGAAGCCCCTCTCTTTCATCGAGCTTGTTATTAACGTCTGAGCTTTACTATGGTAAAAAACTTTGACCTTCGGCTCTGTCTCCTTCTTTAAGGCTGGCTCCTTCCTAAGACGGACAGGGCAGTCCGGATAAGAATCTTTGTTGGGCCAAAATTCCAATTCTTCCAGGGGAATTGCTACTAACTTTTCTGAGATCGCGATCTTCCCGGTTGTCATTGGCATGTGTTCGTCATACCTCCAAGGATTGGTATCCGAGCACAAAGGAAGATTCTTCACGCTGAGCCGCTTCTGGGGCCCACGTGATGTAGCAAGTCTACGTAACTCCACTTTCATTGCAGCTTCCTTCTCATCATTCTTCCTTTAAAGTTGTTGGATCATCTCAACAATGGAAGAAAGAGTCCTTCCCAGTTCATCTGGGATAGCAGACGATGTAGAAGGAACAGGTTCTGGGTCCGGAATCGACGTAACTGACACTTCGTCGATTTCTTGCTCTTTTACTTGAGGAGGGTGGAACAGCTCTTCCTCCTGACCTTCTCCTAGAAGGTCCTTCTCAGTAGAATCCGACACCTCCGACATCCTATCGTCCAATTGAATGTCTTGAAGGGCGGCTGAGACTTCAGAATCTACCGAATTCTGGGCAATTGGTATCTCCACCTGAGGCTGGGGGATGATTGCATCAGCCGAAGCTTTAGGGAAAAAGAAGGCCCTCATCTTCTCATTTGGAAGGTAGGGACCTGAGGTGTATTTCTGAAAACCCCTCACCCAGGATCGTAACGTTTCCCTGGCAGCATCCCTTGACTCCGCTGACTTAGGGTCATCAAAAGCCTCGGTAATCAGGTTAGAACAAACTGTACAAACCTGAGGGTCCCAATAGCGGAGATCACTTCTGGAGGCTGCGCATGCTGCGTGCCTCCTGCAATATTGATGTCCACAGAAGTTCTTACTGCGGACATTACGGAACACACTCCCGCACTTCAGATGGTCCTCCTGTAAAGAGAAGAAAAATCCATGAGTATCAAGTGAAGGCTTTCACTTATATTGAGACATTTAGCTTATATAGAAGAGCTATAAAAGTTAGAAGGAAAGACACATACTTGTTTTTCCTGCCCAGTCAATTGCTGAAACCTCCCAAGATATTAAAACTAAGGTTAATTCTATTCTAGAATACCTTACGTAATTTCCTAAACGGAAATTTAATTTGTAGTTCACACCTTGAGATAAAGTTCTAATATACTGGATAGAAAGAATATAGAAAGAACTTACTTTCTATATAATGTACGGTATCAACAAAAGGCTGTACAAGATAACATAAAGTATGATGAAGAACTTTTAGTGTTATCACGAGCTCTGTACATCAGTTTCTGCTAATGCAGTGTGTACTGCACTACGAATACAGCAACTACTGTACATCGCATGCTGTTGTGCCGGCTAGCACGCGCCGGTACGTGCCGGCGTGCGCCTGCACGTGCTGGCCGGCAACTACCCCTATATAGTTCAAAAATATACTATCTTTAACTAATAGGCGGCAGCCCACTGATTCGCGACTGAGTGCCGGCCGGCAATCATTGCCAGCCGACGGCTGAAAACACTAAAACCCGGCTGCCGGCCACTAATCGTAGTAGCCAGCATATTTGGGCTGTGTTTCCCCTGCCGGCAGGCAAAGGTAATAAAACCCGTGCCCGCCGACAGTAGCCAAGGACCAGAGAAGCTCCACCTGCCCGGCTGACGCCTGTTAAGCGGGCAGCCGGGTTAGGGGTGCAACACAATAGTCATAGAAACACTATGGATGTAAGGTTATAAGGTGGCATTGCCATACGACCTTCCATCCAAAAAGAGTGAACTTATGGAAGGGGAGAATGTAACATTCAGGCTTCCAGAGAATCCATAGTCTGCCGGACTCTACCGACGGACATGGAAGGGAGACCAAGGGAGGTTTGGGGTTTACTCTGCAAAGAATAAAGGGTCTCTGCCGGCCGACACGTAGTGCCAGCCGGCAGAGAGCTGAGCCTCTCCTCCATCCTAACCTATACTAGGTACGAAAGTAGGACTGCGGCCAAAAGAAAATAAAAGAAAGAGAGGTGGGGAAGGGATAAGGGTCCTATAGACTTCGTTCTAGCAGGAGACACACTCAGCCGTTAGGGAAGCTCATCCTAACCAAGAGTTGTCTATTAGGGAGGAAGACT
>NC_090730.1:79297008-79304508 GCF_036898095.1 Palaemon carinicauda | reverse complement strand
TCACAAGAAAAAATAATGAGAGAATGGTATTTAATTTACAATCTAATGAGGTTATTAATAATAATGAACAAATATTTAGATCACAGGCCATCGATGTTGAAACTGTTATTCTTACAATTAAAGATTTGAATGAAACCAATTCTACAAAGTTGACAAAATTCCACTCAAGATTTCTCAAATATGCCTTGCCAGTCACCGTGTTTGACATAACTATAATAGTAAACATATCGATAGTTACAGGTTCATATCCCCGTCTCTGGAAGCACTGTGATAGCACATCTACATAAACTTGTTGATATCGATGATGAAAGCAATTATAGACCCATATCCCTGTTCCTTATCTTGTCAAAGATTTTAGAGATGTGAATAATAAACTAACTAGATTCTTAGAAAATAACAATTTAATCTCTATAACGCCACGTGGTTTTAGATCCAAGTTACCCAGTGAAACCGCTTTTTTAAAAGTAACTGATTGCAATTTATAAGAATAGGTAAGGACAATATTGCCCTATTAGCTCTACCAGACCTCTCAAAGGCATTCAATAGTGTTCCTCAAGAAAAACTGTTAAGTCACATAACCTCATATAGAACTGATGATTTTTGGTTCAGAAGTTACCTAGGAAATCGAACTCAATCAGTGAGAATAGGTGTTTGTTTTAGATAAACTACCTATCTCGTATAGTGTTCCACAGGGTTCAATACTTGTACCAAAATTATTTTTAGCATTTAAAATGATTTGGAAAATATAGTTATTGAATGCTTATTACCTCAGTTTCTCAATGACTCGCAATTCCTTTTCCTTTTCCTCAGTCAGTCGTGTTGAGCAGACATTAAAAGTAGTTAAGCATTATTTCCATGGTAATGATTTACTGATAAATAAAAAAAAAATACGCAGTTGGAGTTTATTGGGAATAGTCAATATATATCTCAAATGTCTAATGATATCAAAATGAATTTGGTGGTGAAAACATTTCCCCCGTTAAATATGTAAAGAACCTTAGAATCTAATCTTTAGTTTTAAGTCACATTAATTGCAACAATATATGGGGTACTACTAATAAATTTCAATTAAATCGCATACAAAAATTACCAGATTTTGCAGATAAGTAGTTAAGGGTTGTGCAAAGGAGTATGATCATTCAACACCAATAACAAATTCTTTGAACTAGGTTAAGATCGATAATCAATATTAATTTAACACATGTTGTATCGTTTCTTTCAAATATTGCATTCCGACTTTCCTAAATGGTTCAAAACTCTACCAACATTAAGTGACACAATGGTTAGCTGAACTAAACAAGCAAACGATCTTTTCATTCCAAGAACTAGTTAAGATATTGGCTCAAGATTTTTTTTTTTTTTTATGTAAAGGGGTCAAAGCGTAAAATAAATTACCTATCTCAATAAAAAATCAAAAGAAATAATGATAACCTACCTTTTCAAGAAGAAACTGAGAGTTTTCCTCTTGGTACTCATTAGTACCAAGATTACTTTTATATCCTATGGAATTTAAGCATTTCTTTCAATCAATTCCAATTTATTGTGAGATCTTACTAATGGTGGAACTTTGTAAATGTATTGTAAAATTGTATTTTTATATTTTTGTATTTCTATATTGTAAACAATTATTTTAATGCATTGTAATTGATACGCATTGTATAATGGAAATAAACTGTCTCCTAATATTATTATTATTGCTCTCTCTCTCTCTCTCTCTCTCTCTCTCTCTCTCTCTCTCTCTCTCTCTCTCTCTCTCTCTCTCTCTCTCTCTCATATTCTCGATCGTTCTAACATGTACTTTGCCTTAACGAAAGGTTAACAACAAATATTTTTATCAATCTCTCTCTCTCTCTCTCTCTCTCTCTCTCTCTCTCTCTCTCTCTCTCTCTCTCTCTCTCTCTCTCTCTCTCTCTCTCTGTATGAAGTTCTTACAGTGGCACAGTAAAATGCTCATTTTCTTTTTTTATCTTTTTATTAAAAAGTTAAATTACATTTTTTTTACAATCACAATATTTATAGCATGATTACATTCAATAGCATTTTTCTATAAACATGACCCATCTAATTTAACAATTTACAAAATCAAACATCTTGATCTTGATTTTTAGTTACTCAAAAACAATAATTTATATACTTTTTTGTGAACATTCTATTCATTCTTTCTTTATAGATATTTTTCAAAAGCCACCGATCATAATGAAATTTACACCTAAGAAAGGCATCTGTTTCCTCTTTCGTATATCGTTTCATCTTACTGACCCAAACAGCAAATAAATAACCAACAATCAATACAGTGGTGCTATTATAATCCTTTTTTGTCCTATGTCTGTAACTGAACATTAATGTATTTAAAATTTGTCCCTGTTTATGTCACAAGTATGAAATAATTCTTTTGACATTCAACAATATTGTTTGTATGTGCCTGCAAAAATTAAATATTCATTCTTTCTTTATAGATATTTTTCAAAATCCACCGATCATAATGAAATTTATACTTAAGGAAGGCATCTGTTTCCTCTTTCGTATATCGTTTCTTCTTACTGACCCAGACAGCATATAAATAACCGACAATCAATAGTGGCGCTATTATAATCCTTTTTTGTCCTATATCTGTAACTGAAATAATATTTTTGACATACATCAATATTGTTTGTATGTGCGTGCAAAAATAAGATATATGCAAACTTTATTGAACATCCTCGCAATGATCACATTTATCACTGTATCTGATATTCAACATTTTCAGACGATTATTTGTTGCCAAAGTCCCATGAGCATATTTAAAGGCAAACTCTCTCTCTCCATGATACCAACGAAAAGTTTGTTTATGCTGTCCCATACCACTTTCCAGTCCAAAAGTGGGTAACTCCCTTCAATTTTTGGGACACTCTCTGGCCTTATAAAATTATAACAATCTTTAGAACTTAAGTTAGGAAATTTCACATGGTGATAAACTTTTCTGATTACAAGAACTGCAACTGAATAAAATGATGTTGATACGAATGAAACCTCATTTATTTCCTTCAAGTCCAACAAAACACTAATTCTCATCTTGCAATAGAAATTACTTAAACCAATATCCTTTCTGATATCATTTAGAGCTATCGAATTGAAAATCAACAAGGACTTAAACATTTATAATTCCCAATCCACCTTTTTCTTTCGACAAACAAAGAGTATCTCCACCTACAGGATGGTAAGTTCCCTGCCATGTATGTCGGAATACATGCATATTTATTTGAGCAATGTACTATTTCAAAGGAGGCAAAGTGTGTGATATATACCAAATATTGGACAAAACTATTAAATTAACAATTATAGCTTTTTTAAAATAGATAATTGTCTTTGACTTAGCATATCTATTGATATTTTAGTATTTTGAGTAAGGCGAGATCAATTTTCTTCACATGTAACCTCAAAATCACTATAATAAATTATACCAAGAATTTTGATACTTTCAACAGTTTTCAGCCAACTGATAGGCCAAATCTTTCGGTTTTCCCATTTCCCAAACCCAATTATACTAGTTTTGTCCTTGTTTAGCTGTGCACCTGTCGCAAGTTCTTTATAACATTCTCTAACTGAATCATCCGTTGACAACACGGATGAGTCATCTGCATAACATTGCAGGCATATATTTACACTGTTTGGAAGGTTAGGCTCTAATATCTTGTTATTACTCTTTATTGCTCTATACAAAGGTTCTTGAAATATACAATATAACAGCATTGACATAGGGCAGCCTTGTCTTACTGACCTTTTGATAGAAAAGGGTGAACTCATAAACCCATTTATCAAGATACTACTTACACAATCTTTGTACAATCTTCTAACTAGCGCCACAAATCCATCCGGTAAACTAAATTTCTTCATTACTTCAAAAACAAAATCCATATTAACTCTGTCAAAAACCTTAGACCAGTCTACGCTTAGAATTGCTAAGTCTTCACTCTTTTTTTTTTGTATGAAAAATTACATCCTGAATCGTATTATTTTAATTCACAATCGACCTTTCCTTCACAGCACAATATTGTTCTGAGGAGATAATCTTGCCAATAACACATCTCAATCTGTTTGCTAAAACCTTAGCAAAGATTTTATAGTCAACATTCAGTAGGGATATAGGTCTCCAGTTCTCCACCAACGATAAATCTCCTATTTTAGCTAATGATTTTATTACACCCAAATTTGGACTATCTAACATATATTTCACAGTCACAAAGGATTTGAACACTTCTATAACGGCGGACTTTATTAAAGACCAAAACTTTTTGTAGAATTCTATAGGAAGTCCATCATACCCTGGTGATCTTTCTTTACATATACGTTTGATACCATCAAAAACCTCAATTTCCTCTAATTCTCTATATAACAAACTTACATCTTCTTGGTTTAGGACAGAGTGGCATAGGTTAAGAAAATAATTTTGACTTTTTACCTGACCAGTTACCTTACTAAACAATTTTTCAAAGTGCTCCTTTATAAAACCGAAATTCCCGATATGCTTTCTACAATGGAACCATCTGTTTGTTTTATGTTAGTAATGCGTGCATGATTTTTTTTTCTTAGCACCAAGTATATGTGCAGATGTTTTTTCACCAATTGTACGAGCATTTAGTTTGGTTCTTATCTTTATCCCTTCTAATATTTCATTCCGGATGTCACAAATCCTATTTTTGAGAATCTTGATATTTTCATAATTTACACTAGTTTATAGTTGATATCATTAAGTTAAAGCAATCTTGTTTGTAATAAGTTCAGCAATCCATACTTTTCTTGTGAAATATTTTTACATAATTTGACAAAGAATCTTTTACATTGTGATTTTGCCCAGTCACACCATAAAAGCATGTTATCAAATGTACCCTCATTCTGCTTTATAAACGGCCATACATGTAAAAAAAAAAATGTCTTCAATTTCACCAGAATCTAAAACTTTAACATTTAACTTTCAATACCCTGTTCCAATTTTTTTTTGTACTTATGTTTAATTTCAAAACAACCATACTATGATCTGGAAAACTCATTGGAATGGTGTCTGCAGATGCTATGTTATCAAATAACTTTACAGTATAAATCCTGTCTATTGTGGATCCATAGTTTTCACGTATATAAGTGTATCCTAATATCCTGTTTGTGAATTTGTAATTATCTTTCAAAGCAAGTTTTTCTCGCTAGAGTACTCACAGACTTAGACAATAAGGCTTTTTTATTATTACTACAATCTCTTGTGCATGTTATACAGTTGAAATCACCTTAAAAAATAAGATAATCAATATTATGTCGCAGGTAATACAATATTTCATTCCTGAAAAAGTCTTCCTTTTCAGCAAATTTACTTGCACCAGATGGAGCATACACATTTATAATAGGTATAATGCAGTTATTGTAACATACTCTTACACCAACAATTCTTCCATTAGTATCCATCTCTCTGGTTAAAAGTTTAACATTTATTTTATTATTTATACATATCATTGTACCTCCTTTTAAATTGATTGATGGATTGAACACTATACACATAAAATTAGTGAGATATCTCAAACCTGAAATATCTTTAACGTTTTGTTCTTCAATCAACAGAATATCAATTTCATAGTACATAATAAGGGACACAACTTTCATTTGTTTAATTACCTCATTTAAGCTATTAATATTTAAAGTGGCAACAGAAAGAACCATTACAAAAACGAACACTGAAACAATTACGTTTTCTTTTTCTTTGACAACCTATCTTCCCCATTCATTTTTTATTCCTTCCTTTTTTCTTTATTGGATTTTCCTCTAATTAACTTTAATTTACCTACAGTATCTAAATCTATATTCAAGTGGCCTTTTGGCATCCCATCGGAACCTTTATCATCATTTTTCAAATCATCTTCAATATCACTGACTTTATTTACCTCTACATCCATCAACTGATTCATCATCCCTATGCACTGAAACTGCTATATTGATTTCCATTAAGATTTCCTGGTTGTTCATTTACATCATCCTCAACGGGAAAGAGACTTCCAATAGTATAAGGAATACGAGGTTCGTGTTGTGAGGGTTGGTCCTCATCCTCAGTTATTTCCGAACTTGAGAAACTCCTTTGAGTGCACTTTTTATTGCAAAAATGTCACTGTTACTATCAGTTAACTTATCACTATTACTTAGCATAGGACCCTCCAAGTCACGAGATCGATCTTCTATTTCGACTGTGTGTTGATGAACAGCAACATCATCAACATTGCATTCAAACCATGAGCAATCTGAACGTGAAAGAATTTTCATTTCTAACAACTGAGTTGTCAACTTTTAAAAAATAAAATCTAGTTATACATTGAAACCAGTCTTGCTTTCGGTATCCTAATGAATGTGTCTGAATAGAAATGGAACGTTTCAACATGATTATATGGCATATGAAATTAAATTATACGTTGTGCCATTATAGCGAACGATATTTTCTGCAAGCAACAGTCCAGACATACAAATTTATACAGGAACACGCTATAAATAATGTATATAAAACCTAGAAAGAATTATCCCACAAAGAATAAATCCCTAAATTTCTTCATCATATATACTTTAATAATTTTATTATATGTACCAGTACGAGAACAGCTGCACTCCATGAACTCCAAACATTTAATTTTCTTTATAGAAATATTGGGTTCAGCTTATGCATTTATGTATTATTATTCATTTTCCTTTCATGGTATTTCATTATTTTCCAGTGCATGACTATCATAAGCACCATTTTTTGCTTGTCTAATTAATAGGTTTACTGTTTTTCCTGCTCTTAAATATATTTAATTATGTTACCACTTCCTTATTCTTGATAATTATTGCATATTTTAGTTTGGAGCACGTATTTATTAAAAAGATTTAAGATGAGAATTTATGGCATGTGTCTCTAAATTATGTTTCGATAGATTTAAATAGAACCAATGATTATTTCACGGCAAATTTAAATTTATTGGTCAAATGAAACTTAAATAAACGAATTTTTCCTAATCTACTTTACCAATATATTAGTTAAATACAATTTTATTTTCAATAGGTAATAATTAATGCATTTAGCATCAAATTGGCTTTTATTAATTTTACTTTGACACTACGACTTATTTAGATATATATGCCAATAATAATAATAATAATAATAATAATAATAATAATAATAATAATAATAATAATAATAATAATAATAATAATAATAATAATAATTATTATTATTATTATTATTATTATTATTTTATTAATAATAATAATAATAATAATAATAATAATAATAATAATAATAATAATAATAATAATAATAATTGATTACGATATTCTCATTTTTATTTGATCCGTGAATGCAAAATTGGAATTTAACCTCTATTTTTCTCAATATTTCTTCTTAAAATAAACAGATATTTGGGATATTAAACGTTGTCCCATTCAATTAAATAGTTTGTAATTTCCTGATAGGATAGCAATTATGCTTTGATTTACAAAAAAAAAGAAAAAAAAGAA
>NC_090730.1:79282008-79292008 GCF_036898095.1 Palaemon carinicauda | reverse complement strand
CGAGGAACAGCAGATATCAAATTCCTATACTCACTATGGTGCCCATCAACAACAACACTTTGCGACCTATTACTTAGAGATTCAGTAATGATGCTATGAAAATACCCACCCATTCTCAACTGTTTGAGTTTGAAAACAAGTGCCTCATTATTAACATGGTCAAAGGCAGCACTAAAATCAAGGTCAAGCATACGAACTTCATGACTACAATCAAGACATTTCTATACAGCTTTGGGTATTGTGAAAAGGCATCACATGCTCCAAGGCCTTTACGAAAGCTAAACTGCAAATGAGGGAATAATTGATTGTTTTTCACAAATCTATTTAGACGAGTTCCCCAAAAAGTTCAAAAACTTTAGATAATATGGAAGTTATGGAAATTGGGCGGTAATCAGTGGTAGTCTACTTGAGATACCATAAACATATTTACATAATGTAGTAACATTAGCGATTCTCCAACAAGTGCTAAAATCTCTTCTTTTTGCTAACTTGCGCAAGATAACAGATCACTTTGCTGCTAAGAAATCTGCAGTCTTTAAAAAAAAAGATATATACCATTTGGGTCTAAACTTCCATAAGCATCAAGGTCCATCAAGAAATCTTCATTTTCCCAAGATTGAAATGGTAAGCTAGTTTGTTTAGCCTCAGGAAAAGAGGAATGAAGAAGATTAACTTTTTAATTACTCTGCTTACTGTCATATACATCAGCCAAAAGGGTTGCCTTTTCCTATGGACAGTGACTGACAGAGTCATCTAGTTCAGGAAAAAGAGGAACTGTTACGTCTACATGTAAGAGTGCAGATTAAAGGGTAGTACACTACTTATGTTCCTGGGTTCTACAAAAAAAGAGTTTCTTTCATGGTTAAATTGTATTCTTTTTCAATTGAATCATAAACTCTCTGAGCAAAATTTCTAAGCTGGTGTATAGTTATTCTAAGTCAAATCCGATCTGTTAACAGTCCATGTATATTTTTGGATGTCCTTGTGCTGGAGAAGCATACATCCGATAGCAAGATTGTTTGTTGAACAAAAAGTTATAAAGTATACCCCTTTTGCATTTGCATCTTCACCAAGACCTTCAACAATCCCTGTACCTACATTATTCCTTCCAACTTTAGCACTGAGGTCATTAATCGAAATTTTCAGATCTCATTAGGATCTCGTCTATTACACTCTGCAATTCTTCATTGTATTATTCTTTCCTTTCTTCAGGGAAATCATTTGCAACTATAACACTTGTATTGCACTCTTCTTCCCAGCTGGTTCCCATTTTTATATGGGGTCGCCGTTATGGATGAGCCGTTTCCATCTTTTTCTATTCTGCGCTTCTGCCTCATCAATCCCCTTCTCCTGTAAGTCTCCTTTCACACAGTCCCTCCATCTCTTTCTTGGTCTCCCTCTTCTTCCTCTTCCCTGAACCTTCATCTCCATAGTATGTCTCCCAACGTGGTTCTCATCTCTCCTCATCAGGTGTCCATACCATCTCAGCCTCCCTTCCTGCACTTTCTTTGATATTTCCACCACCTTTGTCGACCCCCTTATGTAGTCATTTTCTATCCGATCCTCTCTTGTCACCCCAGACATCCACCTAAGCATTCTCATTTCTGCCACACCCATCTTCTTCTCCTCTGTCTTCCTCATGCTTGCTGTTTCCGTTCCATACAGCATTGCTGTTCTTACCACTGTCTTATGAAATTTTCCTTTTAACCTCAGTGGTATTTATTTGTCACAAAAAACTCCTGAGGCTGCTCTCCAGTTGTTCCAACCTGCTTGTACCCGATGTTTAACTTCATCTTCCATACCTCCTCCAGTGTTAACAAATGATCCCAAATCCTTGAACTTATCAACTCTCTTTATCTGTTCTCCCCTAAGATGAATACTTTCTCTATCATCCCCCTCATTGGTGGTACACATATATTCTGTCTTAGATCTACTTATTCTCATTCCTATGTCCTCCAGTACTTGCCTCCACCTTTCCAATTTCATTTCTAGATCTTCCTTGCTCTCTGCCCACAGAACAATATCATCTGCATACAATATGTTCCATGATACTGCCTCCCTTGCCTCTTCTATTAAAACGTCCATCACTATGTTAAAGATAAATGGGCTCAGAGCTGACCCTTGGTGTAATCTTACTCTCACCTCAAAACCCTCTGTCTCCCCAGCACTGCTCCTCACTCTAGTAAATACATTATTGTACATCTCTTGTATCAGTCGAACGTACTTCTCTGGCACCCTGCTCTCTCTCAGACTCCTCCATACCTCGTCTTGGGACTCGGTCATAAGCCTTTTCAAGGTCAATGAATACCACATGCATGTCTCTTTGCTTTTCCCGGAATTTCTCCATTAGTTGCCTCAGACAAAATACACCATATGTTGTTCCCCTCCCCTTCATAAATCCCATCTGCTCTTTACCTATTTCTACTTCTTCTCTTAGTCTGGCATCTATCATCATTTCCAGTATCTTCAAAGTGTGGGACATCAATTTAATACCTCTGTAATTCCCACGTTCTTGGACATCCCCTTTCCCTTTGAAGATTGGGATCAATATACTCCCACGCCACTCATTTGGTATCTTTTCCTGCTCAAAAATCTTTATCATGAGATCGTACAGTATATCCACTCCTTCATCTCCTAAGGCTTTCCATGCCTCCACAGGAATCATGTCTGGTCCAGTTGCCTTCCCCTTCTTCATCTTCCTCAGTGCATTTATTACCTCTTGCCTAGAAAAACTTATTATCATGCCAAAATTCACCAGTCCATCCTCTCTTAATAATCTATCATTTTCTTCATTAACAGCAGTTCAAAATATTCTTTCCATCTCTTTACAATGTCTTCCTCCTTTCTAAGTACTACACCTTCTTGATCTTTTATTTGTTTGATGTGTGTAATATCTTTGGTGCTCTTATTTCTAGTCTTCGATAGCTTGATCATCTTGTTTAATCCGTCTTTTGTCCCCAGCTCATTATACTCATCATCATATTCCTTAGCTTTAGCTTGGGCAACTACTTTCTTCACCACCTTGTTTTTCTCTTTGAACCTCTCTCTGTCTTCCCCTGACTGTGACTCTTCCCATCTCTTCTTTGCCTCCTTCTTATCTTTTACAACTTTCTCAATTTCTTCACTCCACCACCAACTCTCCTTTTATTCCCATATGATACCAGATGTCTCTCCTAGCAGCTCCTTTCCATGCCTTCTAATTACTGCTGCATTTCGTGTCCACCATTCTTGAACATCTTCAATTCCTCTATCAATATCCTCCCTTCTCTTAAACTCTCTCATCTTATCTCCTTCTCTCACTGGTTTGTACCATTTAATTTTCCGTATCCCTTTAGCTTTAGCTTTTCTTTCCCTTTTTATGCATAAGTCCATACATAGCAGTCTGTGTTGGGGGGCTACATGGTCACCTGGGACAACCTTGCAGTTCTTGACCTCCACCAGCTTTATCCTTTTATACAGGAAGTAGTCTATCTGGGAGCATCTTCCCCCACTCCTATAATTTATTAGGTGTTCCCTTTTCTACTTAAAGAATGTGTTTACTATTGCCATGTCAAATGACACAGCAAAGTCCACAACACTCTCTCCTTCTGGGTTTCTCTCCCCAATTCCCTGGCCCCCATGCACCCGACCAATTGCCTCATTCTCACTTCCAACATGGCCATTCAAATCTGACCCCACTAAGCCCTCTCCTGTTCTTCCAGTTCTTGCATTACTCCATCCATGTCTCTCCAGAAATTTCCCTTCTCCTCTTCTGTGCAACCAACTTGAGGTGCATATGCACTTATAATATTCAGAATATCTCCTCCACAACACATCTTCAATCTGATGATACGGTCATTCTTTCTATGCACCTCTTTCACCGCATTTTTCAGCTCACCAGACAGTATTATGCCAACTCCATTCCTACCTTGTTTATTTGCTCCGCTGTAGTATAGCTTATATCCATCACCCAACCCTTTAGCTTTATTTCCCTTCCATCGTGTTTCCTGTACACACATAGCATCTACTCACTTTTCCCTCATCAAGTCAGCCACTTCTCTACCTCTCCCAGTCATGGACCCAACATTAATCTGACATATTCTGAGTCCAAAGTGAGCTCGCTTCTTTAGCTGCACCCGCTCCTGATGCAGTAGCCCTCGCCTTATCACAGAGTTAGGGTGATGTCTCTGTGCGTCATTTATGGAGTATGCCCTAGTATTACCTCTTTCCCTATATCGGCTCACTTCATTTAAAGTTTTGGCACAGGTTTTTACGGCCGGATACCCTTCCTGACACCAACCCTCCCTATTTATCCAGGCTTGGGACCGGCACCCATTGGTGGCTAGGTTGTAACACTTGTATTGCACTGCTTTGATTTAAACTTTGGAAGTAACAATCAACCATTTACTACTATCCACTCCATTCATCCCATTTCTGCTACAGGCGTCACCATCATTCCTGCCTCAGCGCTTCGAATGCCATATATATATATATATATATATATATATATATATATATATATATATATATATATATATATATATATATATATATATATGTATATATACATATATATATATATATATATATATATATATATATATATATATATATATTTATATATACATATATATACACACACATATATATATATATATATATATATATATATATATATATATATATATATATATATATATATATATATATATATATATATGTACATATATATATATATATATATATATATATATATATAAATGTATTTATATATATATATATATATATATATATATATATATATATATATATATATATACACACACATATATATATATATATATATATATATATATATATATATATATATATATATATATATATATATATATATATATATATATATATATATATATATATATATATATATATATATATATATATGGCGTATTTTGACTGGCCCGATGGTATTACATTGGATCCTTCTCTCTCGTTACGGTTCCTTTACCCTTTGCCTACACATACACAGAATAGTCTAGCCAATTATTCACACATTCTCCTGTATCCTCATACACCTGACAGCAATTATATTACTAAATATTTCTTCTTCACCCAAGGCGTTACTGCACTGTAATTGTTCATTGGCCACTTTACTCTTGCTAAGGGTAGAAGAGACTCCTTAGATATGGTCAGCAGCTCTTCTAGGAGGGGGACACTCCAAAATCAGACTAATGTTCTCTAGTCTTCGGTAGTTGGCATAGCCTCTATACCATGGTCTTCCACTGTCTCGGGTTAGAGTTCTCTTGCTTGAGGGTAAGCTCGGGCACATTATTCTATTTAATATCTCTTCCTCTTGTTTTCTTAACCTTGACAATATTGAAGGATCTATGGAGAAATTCGGATTTGTCTGCAAAGGAAATTGATATTTATTCTTTTGTTTTAGAACTGTGTGAAAAGTTGTCGGATGTTTCTGATTTGGCGGTTCAAAACGTGAATATATCTTTCAGTACATATAAGTCTTATTTTGATTTGAAGAGTAGTAAGCGCCGATTTAAAGCCGATGATGAAGTGCTTTTGCTTATTCCAGAAAAACAAGGTAAATTGCAGTTCTCATGTAGAGGTCCATGCAAGATAATAGATAAGCATGGTCCAGTTGACTACTGGATAAACGTAGAAGGTAAGAAGAGACTGTATCATATCAATCTTATGAAGAAATATTACCGTAGAGAGAATGTTAGTATGTTACATGTAGCAGATGAAGATATGACTGGAATGATAAACACTGTTCATGTTAACAAAGTTGCTGTTATTAATGATGATGAGGATGATTATCTGAAAATTGAAACTGTGGACACCAATCAGAGTACATGCAACATAAACCCTAATCTTTCAGATGTACAGAAAGATGATCTTAGTAACTTATGTCAGAAGTTCAAACATGTATTTTCAGATAAACCAGGCAAAACTTCTTTACAAGAGCATAATATTAAGATTAAGACTACTGAACCCTTTGTTCGTAAATATTATACAATCCCAGCTCATTTAACTAAGGATTTCGATGACGAAGTACAAAGTTTGCTTGATCTTGGAATAATAGAGCAATCATCTTCTAATTATTCATCTCCTGCATTGCTTGTCAAAAAGAAAGAAGGTAACTACAGATTGGTTGTTGATTTTAGAACTTTAAATGCAATTACAGATTTTGATTTTGAGCCCATGCCAAGCTTTGAGCAAGATCTATATAAGTTTGCAGATTTTATGTACATTACAGAACTTGATATCTGCAAAGCATATCATCAGATTCCTCTAACACTAGAGAGTCGCAAGTATACGGCCTTTTCTACTAATCTTGGACTAATGCAATATGTAAGATTACCTTTTGGCCTAAGCACAGCTTATGCGACGTATATTAGATTAATGAGGCAAGTATTGAAAGGTCTTTCTTTCGTAGTTTGCTATTTTGTTAATATCTTCATTATATCCAAAGACTGGAAAATTCATATGGCAGATTTGGAAAAAGTCATATTGCGACTGCAAGAAGCGGGATTAACTGCTAAACCAGGAAAGTGTGTCCTCGGTTATGAAGAGATACAATATTTAGGATATGTTATCAATAAAAGGGGTATTTTTCCTCAACAGGATAAAATTACAGCTGTTTTGGATATGCCTGCTCCCACTACCAAGAAACAGTTACGAAGCTTTATTGGATCTGTAAATTTTTATGGTAGATTTATTCCAAATTTTTTTGATAAACTAATTCATCTTACAAAGTTTTTGAAGAAGGGTAGTTCAGAAAATTTTAATTTTGATGAAGATGGGTGCAAATTTAATGAACTGAAATCTTGTTTAACTTTTCCTCCGATTCTTCAGGTGCCTGATCTAAATAACATTTTCTGTTTAAGAACGGATGCATCGTCTATTTCTAAATTTCTGAATTTGTTTTACCATACCTTATCACAGAGAAGCAGTGCTATCTTTACCAGGGAAAAATGTCGAAGGAATTCCCTGACAGACAATGATAAAAATGATGGCAATAATGGGAAACCTACAACCGATCCAGACAGATGGTGGACCGCAATTCCGAGCTGCAGAATTTCAGAAGTTTCTGGAGAGGAAGGGCATCGAGTGGGGCCTAAGCTCACCCCATTTCCCAAGCAGTTATGGACATGCAGAAGCCTTTGTTATGAAGGTCAAGACCTTACTAAAAAAGATAGATAAAACAATGCTGGACGAAACATTTAAAGAAGCAATATTGGAACTAAGAAACACTCCAAGAGCAGATGGACGATCGCCGAACCAAATAGTGTTTGAACACCCTCTCAGATGTACTGTTCCCCATCACAGTGCTTTTCAGCAAGAATGTGCGGAAGAAATTGAAGAAACAGAAAGGAAAAAAAAAGAAAGAGAAATGAAGACTGCAACATAGTACAACGCATCCACCAAAAAACTGAAAGAATTCTTGCCTGGGGTAGAAGTTCGAATCCAAGATCTAGTATCCAAGAAATGGGATAAGAGGGGAAAAATAGTCAAAGCTGGTTTACGGAATAGAAGCTATTATGTCCAGTTATCAAATGGAAGGTTGTTATGGAGAAACCGTACATTACTTCGAGAATACCGAGATGTTGATGAATATCCACAGATGAAGTTTGAAAGTGCCGAGGGAGAACTAATGGAACCGAGACGAAGTGGAAGATTAAGACAAAAAACTGTCAGATTTGCAATGTAATTAAATGTATTTTTGTAAAAGGAATAGTATAAACTTTGTATTGTGAAATTTGATAGAGATAAGTCTTAAGTTATAATGTACATTTATTTTCATTATTTATGATGGAACTCTAAAGTTAAATATTTCCTGGTCCAATGAAAAGAAAGAAAGAAGAGGAAAAAGAAGGGGAAAAGGAAAGAAAAGGAAAAGAAAAAAAGAAGTTGAAGTATACTAGAGTTCTATCCACATCTTGTTATGATTGTTGTTCAACAGTTGTATTTTCAAACGACCAGTTTACATATAATAATTACCACTATTATGTTGTTTACATTTGTCTACTGTAATGGTTTTCGCCTCCCGCCTTTTCTTGTATAGGGAGTCGGTATTTGTCAGCCGTGAAGGTAACACTTGTTATTATTAATAAATCGATTCGGTAATAAATAGTTGATTTGTTATCATCGATATTTATTTGGCTCCTGAATTAAGTTAGCACACATATATCTTTATTCTAGCATTTGCTACTAGTACTTAAAAATACCACGCAAATCTCAAGGATAGCAGATCTGCTACCCAACACACACTACATCTATAGAAGATCCAAGTCAAGAGATCTTGGCACATCCATGCAAAGAAAGTTTTTCATCAACGCCAAATGTCCAAAGAAAAACAAACACAAAAAACTGCGGTTACCCTCCAGCTTAAGGAAGAGGCCCGCATCTTTACAAGGATGACCTGATCTTTGTTCTCTGGATTGATATCTGAGAAAGAAGGCTGTGGTACACCCATTTTTGTACGATCAGGGCCCTGTGAAATTTAAGGAAACGGTCAAGGAAACAAAGCCCCTTAATGAAAAGGCTCAATACCTTCAACAGCTTGAAAAGACAACAAGTACCTGGATGAGATCCATCCGGCCAAGCAGCAGAGAGGGATCTAGCAGAAAGGGAGTGGATCCTGAAAATAAATTTATGTCTCTAGGGAACACATTGCCGAAAAAAAAGAAAATAAAAAAAAGGACTTATGGATTCAACATTGTACCAACCGTGTTTCACACGATCGTACATGGTAACGACGTTTCATTTTGTGTATATATTATGCTTGTATCATCCAGCTTAAGGAAGAGGCCCGCATCTTTACTAAGGATGACCTGATCTTTGTTCTCTGGATTGATATCTGAGAAAGAAGGCTGTGGTACACCCATTTTTGTACGATCAGGGCCCTGTGAAATTCAAGGAAACGGTCAAGGAAACAAAGCCCCTTAACGAAAAGGCTCAATACCTTCAACAGCTTGAAAAGACAGCAAGTACCTGGATGAGATCCATCCGGCGAAGCAGCAGTAGAGGGATCTAGCAGAAAGGGAGTGGATCCTGAAAAAAAAATTATGTCCTTATTGCCGAAAAAAAAGAATAAAAAAAGGACTTATGGATTCAACATTGTACCAACCGTGCTTTACACGATCGTACATGGTAACAACGTTTCATTTTGTGTATATATTATGCTTGTATCTTACCTCTCCCCTTGCACTAAAAAGAACCTGGATACACGTATCATTTTCTCACCATTAATTGTTAACCAGTGTGGTATCAGATGAATAGGAAATTTCCTGATGCATTGACCCTGGACTAATGTATGGGTTTTTCTCACCGTTAACTGTTAACCGGTACGGTGTTTGTTGAACAAGAAATTTCCTGTTGCATTGAGTTTTTGTATATAAAGGCGAGTGTTTGTAATAAACTTACTCAGTTGCTTTCAACCTCTGTTTGAGTCACAACCTTCTCTTGGCTCGTCACATTGGTGACCCCCGGAGCGACTCGCTCCTCCTTCCCCCCCCCCCACACCGTTACTATGACGCCCCCAAAACATACCTTCTGCAGCAGTACTCGCCGTCGCCAGCCACTCGTAAAGCAAAGCTTTTTCAGCTCTCTCAACAACCGTTGGGGGACCAAAGGGCTTTGTTCATCCTCAGGGAAATGACCAGTATCACGCGCCTGCAACCTGCCGCACACGGCTCTCCTCGTGACGTGAACCTATTTCGTGCCTTTTCGGTAAGCCGTTTACCCGAACCTCTACGCACTGCCATACCCAATGTCGATAGTTTACCCATAAAGGACTTGATGACCAAAGCTGACGTCCTTATGGACACCCACTTCATGACCTTCAAGACATCCATCAACACCTCCACTCCTGACGAAGAGGGCGCCTATTCAACTTCAACCGAAGCTGATGTGAATGCCGTAGGACACACACGCCTATGAATAACGTAGGACACACACGCCTATGAATGCCATAGGACATACACGCCTATGAATGCCGTAGGAC
>NC_090730.1:79264508-79277008 GCF_036898095.1 Palaemon carinicauda | reverse complement strand
TTTGTTTGAAAAGGATATGTTATAAAAGACAAAAATATCTATTCCAAAAGTGTGAGCAGCGAGGCTAGATCCGACTCCGTCGACCGTATTTTTTGGTCAAACTTTTCATCACTTCACTGTTGTCAGAATTTTGAAAGTAAACCGAGCCTCGACGAGAGCGACTGCCGCGACAAGGGGACTGTCCTGTTTTGACCAAGATGTCATTGTCTTAATAGGTGAAGTCAGTATATTTTGAGAAACCGAGTCTGAGGGAAATCCTTGTTCATGAAATATGTCGTCATGGAAGGACACGTGCTGCTCTATTGTTACGACTTCACAAGTGGTCCAGATTGCATCAGAAATTTCTTTTAGAAGCTGCCATGGAGTGATTGAAGTGGGCGTTTTTGAGGAAACCAATAGAGACAGAGAATTATTACCCTGGATAGGTATCGTTATTTCACCACCTAAGACAGGTTTCAATGGGTCGACCTCGACCTGATGTAAAAAAAAAAAAAACAATCATAAAAAATTCCTTTATAATCTCATTCATAATCTTTTATTATCAAAAGGAAATTCAAAGAATATTCTAATAAAAAAAGTAAATAACGGGTAAGTCTAAAAAAAATATTTATTACAAATAAATTAAAAGAATAAGTATACAAAAGAATTACTTTACAAGAAGATTCACTTAAAAAAATCCTAATATAGAAATAAACTGAAATTATTCTAAGCACTTATAGTACGATAACTGAGGTCCATTTGCTGAGATCCCCAAGGGAACGTTTCCTGAAGTGAGTTTTTTAGGGGGGGGGGGCAAAAAAATCTATCCTCTTTTCAAAATTTATTGTGTGTAGGTAAATGACATAGTTAGTGGCTGAATTTTTTTTACAGGATATTGTATTATTACCGCAAAACAAAAATGTGTAAAATAAATCATCACTTGGATAATTTCCAGTGTTATATAAATGGGCAAATTTCTTTGTTTTATTTTTTTCCTTATTTTTTTTTTTTTTTTTGGTTGACTTCTATCATGAAATATTTCAAGGAAAATCCTTATATCCATTTCTCTGCATGGTATCTATGCATGAAAATATCAGATATTTTATAAAATAGAGGAATACATAGAGCTATGCCAGCTTACCTGTCGGATATGCTCAAAAAATGGCCGCAACCACACCACCTTGTAAGGCCAAATCTGCTACCTGAAATGGAGAAAGATATGTCAATATCAGCGAGTTATTTACTTATATAATTGTTTAAAGATTTGCATAAAAATTATAGTAGCTAGAATGAAGTTTATAGATTTATTTTGCAAATTAAAAAATAAAATAAAATAATGGTCATAATTGAGTTATCATAAAGGTACAAAATTACAAAAACAAGAAAAATTGTTAACTATTTTTTGAAAACATATGGGGTAGAAGACATTTACAAACAATTTACAAACACTTTTTATACTGGCCTAAACACTATTGCACAATCAATAATTATATAAAAAACCTTGATATTACACAACTTACCTTAATTAGGTATTGATGGGCCGAGATCGACCTGAGGGTATTTCAGAAATAGTAAAAGGAAAATGGGTGGGATGAAATGCGTCTCACCAGACTGCTGTGCACACTGAACTAAGGTCTCGCAGGTCGATATCACATGCAACCAATATGGACAAAAAATTATGGCAAAAAAATATGTTTTTCTACAACCTTACCGGGTCGTATACGACCCACCACAGCTATCCAGTCAAAAAAAAAAAAGCCTTCTATGAAAATGACCACTCCCTACCTTAATTAACTACGCCCATACATGGGTATATGAACTTCAAGAAGAGATTATCCAAGAAAGATAGGACAGGACATAAGACAAGAGAGGAGCTATATCCAAAGCAGATGACAACCAAGTCCTAACGAGATAAGAAACAGAGAAGACCAGAAGTCTGATCAAGTTTGTTTCCAACCTTCCCTTCATACAACAAATGCCTATCACCAAAATCATGATATGGTTGAGAAGAAGAGACAAATTGAAGCAGCCAGCCTTCCCTGCTTGTGACAAGAAGTAGCCAACACTGCCTACAGCCTGCCTTAGTTCAACACTATCATTGGATTCTTGGAGAAGATTTTTGATGTCACATCTTGATGCCACCCTTTCTGTGATGTCTTCGAATCCGGACATCATGCCAGTTTCATCTGAACTTCAGCCGCCCTTCTGCAACATTCTCAAGCCTGAAGCCTCCGTACCAGTATCATCTCAGCAGCTGCAGAAAACTATTCCTTAAGTATTTCTACGGTACTGACTGTTCCCCCTTTTTCTTGATGTTTTGATTGATTTGATTTGTCAGTTAAAGTAAACGAATAAATAACATTGATTTTCTTCATATAGGTTTGTGAATAAACGTGTTGTATTTTTTGTATTTCTTTTTGTATTCATTTCCCATATTCAATCTGTGTTTATTTCAATTAGTGAAAGAACCTGTAACGATATTTAACCGTAACAGTTGGTGACCTTGCCAGGATTTTCAACAACATAACCAATTGAAACAAGGAGATTATAGAAAGAAGCAGAATGAGTGAGACTATGAAAGATTTGATAGCTTCAGGTAAACTTTTTGTCTAGATGGCGATGCTCTCCGTGAGTATGTTTTCAGGGGAGAACAGGAAATGTATGAGAGAGATGAAAGAACAGCTGAAAGAGAAGAAAAAGAAAGACAGCCAGAAGGAAATGAGAGACAGTGAGAAGAAAATGAGAAACAGCGCGAGTAAAATGAGAAACAGCGTAAGCATGAGTTAGAAATCGCTCGTTTAAGGCAAAATCTTCATAATAGTTCGCCAGATACCAGACCAGGAAGTAATGCGTCAGGTAGCAGACAGGGTAGTAATTCATCATTGAACAATGATTCTGATAATTTAGATATTTGTGCAGTGTTGAAATTAATTCCAAAATTTGTTGAGGAAGATGTAACGAAATATTTCATCTCTTTTGAAAAGTTAACGAACAGAGTAGGTTGTCCCAAAAACGAGTGAACTTTATATTTACATTCAGTTTTAAGTGGTAGCGCACTTTCTGTGTATAGTTGTATGTCTGAGGATGAAAGTGAAGACTATGATATTGTGAAAGAAACTGTTCTTAGCGCATGCAGGTTAGTACCAGTGGCGTACCGTAAGAAATTTAGAAGTTTGAAAAGGAATAAGAGAAGTACTGATGCAGAATGCGGAAAGAAGTTAGAAAGATCATTTTGTTATTGGCTAGCTTCCGCTGAAGTAGATGGTTGTGATGATCTCAAGAACTTACTTTAGTTAGAAAACTCCAAAGATAACATATCTT
The DNA here is from genome assembly GCF_036898095.1 of Palaemon carinicauda. Classification (NCBI taxonomy): domain Eukaryota; kingdom Metazoa; phylum Arthropoda; class Malacostraca; order Decapoda; family Palaemonidae; genus Palaemon; species Palaemon carinicauda. The sequence continues at coordinate 79,273,708 of NC_090730.1, read as the reverse complement.
CAGACATTAAGCTATATATAGAAGATAGGCGTGAAAAGTCTTTTACAGATGCAACAAGGTTGGCAGATGAGTACAGTCTTACTCATACTTTAAGTGATAGTATGAAGAAAAATAATCCTTCTTCTAGTAAGATGCAACATAGTAAGAGTAGTTTTAGCAATAGTAATAAAGGCAAATATGATTATCACTATTATTGTTATACATGTGGAAAACCAGGTCATACTGCCAAATTTTGTAAAAACAAATGGGAAGGTAGTAGTTCAGAGATAATTTGTTATCGATGTAATAAGAAAGGGGATGTAGCGAGGAATTGTATAGTAGAAGAGAATAATGTCAAGAAACTAGTGTCTCTAGTTAATAATCTTTTGTCAAGCATAAATGACATTATGAAAGAAACTAGGAAGTTTTACAGAGATATGTTGTCTGAAGGTGTAGTTTTTTCCCTTGAAGGAGGGGATTCAAGAGAAATTGTCTAGCTTAGGAACACCGGAGCAGCCGTTTCCCTTATTAGGAAAGAGAGTGTGTCAACAAGGGCAAATATCAGTATGAAAAAAAAAGTTATGTTAGGTGGTTTTCCAAATACTTGCGTTGTTTGTCCTCTGGCAAAAATTAATTTGAAAAGTGAGGGATTGTCAAGAGATGTGAAACTAGCAGGTATAGACTATTTGCCCATTGACGGCATTGACATTATTTTCGGTAATTATTTAATTACCTCCAGATGTGTGAATTCTTTTTTAAGTGAGGTTCCAGTGCCTGAAATGATAGTAACTAGGTCAGGTTTAGATACAGATATAGACTAGAGTCATAATTTGTTCGAGGATTCGGTCATGTGTGATGGGGTCGGTGAGGTTCATATTAGCATGTGTGGGGCTGAGAAGACTGACTCCATAGATGTTGACAGTGTTAGCCAAGTTGTTGATGTAGCTGTCGAAAGTAGTGACGTAGACGTATTCGATGTAGTGGATTCAAGTAATGGTTACTGCAATGGTTTAATCACTAACATTTTTAACAGAAATGAACTAATTAGGGTTGCAGAGAGAAGATAAGACACCGTCTCGAATTTTTGAAAGTAAAATGGATGATGATCTAATTAATGTTTGTAAGGAAACCTTTTGTTTAAAAGACGAGATTTTCTGTCGCTCTGTTCGTCCTAAGTCCGTTACCAAAGACAGAGTTATAGAATAATTAGTAATTCCTAGAAAGCTTTGCAAATTAATTCTGAAATTAGCACATGATGATCAAACGCATTTAGAGGTAAATAAAATTTTCAAGCTTATAAGGAAGACTTACTTTTGGCCTAAGATGAAAAGGGACGTGAAGAGATATGTATTAATCTGTCACGAATGTCAAAATGCTGGTAAACCTAATCAAGTAATTCCCAGGGCTCCCTTATGTGATATCGCATCAGTGGGAAAACCTTTCGATAATTTAGTTATTGATATAGTTGGACCTTTATCTAGAAGTAAAGGAGGGAATATATATATATATATATATATATATATATATATATATATATATATATATATATATATATATATATATATATATATATATATATATACATATATACAATCATTGACAGACTAACCTATTATCCAGAATCAATCCCAGTAAGAAGCTGCAATGAGAAAACTGTAGTTAAACGCTTGTTGAACGATTTTTCCAAGTTTGGTCTGCCTTGCATTATACAAAGTGGTAATGGTAGAATGTTGTGTCCAAATAGTTCAGAGACAAAATGAAAGAGCTAGGTATCAAACTTATAACTTCCACACTGTATCACCCAGAATAGCAAGGGTTTGTAGAACGTTTCCATCAAACATTAAAAAGCTGCTTACGAAAATTATGTAATAACGTTAAACATGATTGGGAAGAAAAACTACCTTTTGTCTTGTTAGCCCTACGATTGGCACCTAATGACACTACAGGATTTAGTCCTTTTGAGTTGCTGTTCGGTCACACCGCTAAAGGACCTTTAGAAAATATAAGGAGTAAATGAAATGCTACAGGAGGGTGGAGAAGATTACATTCAGACTTTAGAGAATTACAAATGGAACTTAATGAAAGCTTTGAAATTAGCAATAGAAAAAGAGAGCAAAAACTACAGGGAAACGAAAAGAAAATACGATCTTAAGGGAAATGAGAGAAATTCCGTGTGGGAGATAAAGTCTCAGTATTAATTCAGAAAGGTATCTTATAAGTTCGAAGGTCCTTTTCCTATTTTAGGAAAAAGGGACAAATTGAATTACTTAATTGATATCGATAGACGTAGTGGTAGGTAGCTGTACATAAACTTCTTAAAGAAATATACCGAATGCCCAATACCAGTAATAACCGAGTCGCAGCAAGAAATTAGTTTTGAGAAAAATTTGGATATGCTTAAGAATTTCAAGTTATTTTACTCTAGCTTTGAAGACGAAAAATGGAGTGAATTCTATTAGTTTTTTTTTCTAAATTATCCAGAAAATGTTAGTGATATATTAGATTTAACTAATCTTTTAAAACATGATATTGAGTTACAGGAAACTAAACCCATTAGACAAAGTCTGTATCGTTTGAGTCCCGAGAAGGCAGATTCAGTACGAAAGGAAATTGAGTATATGTTAGATATGATTTGATAGTTCCTATCAAGAGTGAATGGTGTTCTCCGGTAGTTCTGGTGAAAATAGGAAGATGGGTCAGATAGGTTGTGCATTGATTTCTGAAAAAGTTAATAACGTTACTAAGCAAAGTAGTTTCTACTTTCCAGGATCGATGATTGCTTAGATAGGATCGGAAATGCTAAATTCATCTCCAAGCTTGATTTTGCCAAAGGTTATTATAAAGTACAGTTGGCTTCATTAATTCCGGTACACTGACGTCTCTTTAGCTTCCCGTGAAGAGTACCGGAATTAATGAAGCCAACTGTGCCTCTAAGCAGAGGAGCTAGGAAAACATCCCCTTTTATAACACCGTTCAGTAGTTATGAACCTAAATTAATGCCTTTTGGGTTAAGAAATGCAGCCAGTACTTTCTAAAGATTAATGAGTAAAATTTTAAATGATATTGATAACTGTGTCGTGTATTTAGATGATCTTGATATATTTTCAGAAACTTGGTAAGAGGATTTACGAGTTATAGCTAAAGTCGTGACAGCCCTTGAAAAAGCAATCCTTGTATTAAATATAAAGAAATGTCAATTTGGGAAAACCTATATTACTTATTTTGGGCATAAAGTACGTCTCGGTAAGATTTGTCCTAAGATTGGAAACACAGAAGCTATCATCAATTTCCCAATCCCAGCAACTAAAAAGCAGGCCATGAGATTTCTCAGGATGGTTTCCTATTTCCGTAGATTTGTACTCAATTTTTCAGGAATAAGTGCTCCCATAACTATTATTTTTAAGAAGGGACGAAATTTTATATTTGATGAGGAATGTGTAGAAGCTTTCAATAAATTAAAGGCCATAATTTTAGCAAGCAATTTAATTTAGCGATCGATGCTAATGACATTGGTATAGGAAGAGTATGGTTGCAAGAAGTGAATGGAACGAAGCACCCAGACGCTTATTATTTAAAGAAACTGAATGAAGCTCAACAAAACCATTCAACTATTGAGAAAGAATTGTTTAGCTTAGTTTCAGCCTTGTAGCACTTTGAGATTTATGTAGGTAATAGTCCTGTTTTAACTGTGCATACAGATCACAATCCATTAGTTTGTTTGGGAACATTTAAGAATCAGAATAAACGTTTTATGCGTTGGAGTTTAGAGCTACAGGATTATAATCTAAAGATAATTCATACAAAAGGAAAGAATAATGTCATAGCTAAAAGCCTTTACAGATATTTTTCAGAATAAGAAAAGCGTAATTTTTTATTATCAATGGATCAAGGTGTTTTTTTTTTTATACTGACGTTTTTTATGGAGTGAATGGAATGCGAAAGAAGAATATTTTTGCTGATATTAAGTTGAAGCTTCATGCAGATGTTCCTCAGTTCAGGGATGAATGCCTTTTTTCATTGCAGACCTTTAAAATAAGTAAAATCTGTAGATATTTTTTTTTTCTTTTGGGGGAGTGTGTCAGGGATAGATATAACACTTTTGAAAGGATATGTTATATAAGACAAAAATATCTTTTCTTAAAGTGTGAGAAGCGAGGCGAGATCATACTCCGACAACCGTATTGTTTGGCCAAACCTATCATCACTTCACTGTTGTAAGCATTTCGAAAGTAAACCAAGCTTCAACGAGAGTGCCTGCCGCGATAAGGGGTCTGTCCAGTTTTGACCAAGATGTCACCGTCTTAATTAGTAGAATCAGCCTATTTTGAGAAGCCGAGCCTGAGGGATATCTGCGTTTATGCAATATGTCATCATAGAAGGACATGTGCTGCCCTCTTTTTACTTCACACGTGGTCCAGATTGCATTAGAAATTTCTTCTAGAAGCTTCCATGGAGGGATCGAAGTGGGCGTTTTTGAGGAAACCCCTAGAGACATAGAATTGTTAAAAAAAGAAACAAAAAACTCCTTCTATGGAAATGACCACTGCCCACTGTAATTAACTCCACCCATACATGGGTATATAAACTTCAAAAAGCGATTGTCCAAGAGAGATAGGACAGGACATAAGACAGGAGAGGGCAGCTGAGAACGAAGTCCTAACAAGATAAGAAGTAGAGAAGACCAGAAGTCTGATCGAGTTCATTTCCAGCCTTCCCTTCAGACGACAAGCGCCTATCTCCAAAATTATGTTATGGTTGAGAAGAAGAGACAAATTGAAGCAGCCAGCCTTCCCTGCTTGTGACGAAAAGTAGCCAACACTGCCTACAGCCTGCCTTAATTCAACACTATCTTCGAATTCTTGGAGAAGACTTCTGATGTCCCATCTTGATGCCACCCTTTCAGTGATGTCTTTGAATCCGGTCATCGTGCCAGTTTCATCTGATCTTCAGCCGCCCTTCTACAACGTTCTTAAGCCTGAAGTCTCCGTACCAGTATCGTCTCAGCAGCTGCAGAAAACTATTCCTTAAGAATTTCTACGTTACTGACTGTTCCCTTTTTTTAGTGATGTTTTGATTGATTTGATTTGTCAGTTAAAGTAAACGAAGTAGTAACATTGATTTTCCTTATATAAGTTTGTGAATAAACGTGTTGTAGTTTTTCGTGAGTTTCTTTATATATTCATTTCCCATTTTCAATTGATGTTGTTGGAAACATTTATTTTTAATTAAAGAACCTGTAACGATATCTTAAGCGTAGCATTCCTTATGAGATATCTTAAAAGAAAGTATTAAGCTTTTTTTTATCAGTTTTAGTCTGAGATTATCCTACCTAATGAAGGTAAGTTTGTTAACGTAATAGCAGAAGAAATTTCAGTTGCCAACAGTTGTTAAGTAATTTTAATCTGTCACGTACGCGATTTAAAGATCTTGCATTCAGTTTCTTTTAGTTACAGGGTTTTATAAGTGATTTGTTTTACTGTTTCGGTCTGATTGATGACAACGAGCATTTTTAACAAATCATTTTAAGAGAGTAACGTCTTATGATGTAACAGGGTGCATGAATGTATTTTACAGCTTGGGTAATTCAAGTAAAGATGAAATGAATGAAGCAAACGTGATGATGTGTGAATTCCCTGGGCAAGCATCACGAGGTTACAGTTACTGTTGAGGAGCGCATCTTGAATTATATATATATATATATATATATATATATATATATATATATATATATATATATATATATATATATATATATATATATATATATATATATATATATATATATATATATATATATATATGTACATATATTTTTTAATGAAAAGAAATCTAAGATTTTGACACGTAACGTAATTGCATTTGAATTTGAAGCCAGCTCCGTATAGAATTGTATGTGTTTTGAAAAATTGTGACAAGTAAAGAATTAACTATCGTTAAGTGCTGTCTGGCAACATGATAGAAAGAAGAGAACTCGAACTCCTACTTAGTTTGTCCGTTTCTTTTGATTCACGAGAACAAATAAGTAATATGAAAAATTTGAGAAATGACGAACACGTTGCCCCAGACTTTATCAGATTGTGTTAAGGAATAAAGCAATTTTTGGAATATCTGTAAGAACAGATATACATGACAGTAGTTTTGAAAGTTGTAATAGCAGTTAGCATTTAGTGAATAATAATGTCATGTTTTAGCAATAATCGCCCGATTTAGTAAATAAGAATATGTTTCAGCAATAATCGCCCTCTAACCACTTGCTAAACAACACTATAGAACTATTTACAAACAATGAGGAACTCAGAAGAAAAGATGAACAAAAATTTTGTCTTTGTTTTTAAAAGTATACTAGCATAACGTTCGTTACAAGCATGTGGAAAATGTGAGCTACACACCATGTTAGCATAAGCCTTAACAGACGCTGTGTATTGGAAAATAGTTTGGTCAAGCAATAAACTCTGATTTGCTGAGACAGAAAAATAGGATACGTTAACCGATGATTGTAGGAATAAGGAAAATTCCAAAATACATTTAAGGGATAAATATAGATTTTTGATGTAGTAATTTTTTAAGCATAAGTATGATCTTAACTGATTAACATAATGATTAATGATTAGAATATGAGTAGTTATACTAATGTCCGGCATTAGTTAATTGATGTCTGATAAGAAAAAAAAAACGGATGTTTTATGTCAGATTGTTTTATAAAGAAAAAAAAAAAGAGTATATTTTGGTGTCATGTTATAACGAGAAAGATGATTTTCATTGTAATTAAGTGATTTGATGAATCAATGAGAGAAAGCCGAGTATTTTTAGGGCTTTATGTACGTTTAATAGCAGTAATAAGAGACCAGTTAATTGCCCTTTAAAGTTATGTAAGTCTCACTGACTTGTCTAAAAAGCAAAGGAGACTCGTCTTTTTTTTTTTTTTTTTTTTTTTTTTTTTTTAGTATCACTTCTTTTAGTGTTTTTTGCTCGGTATAGTTCTTAAGTTGTATAATTTTCTGATGTTTTTAGTTATAAATTCTGTACTACATAAGTGATGTAAGTAAATGACGAGCTTTGTGAAAATTGTGAAAATATGAGTTATTGTGTGGAAGAAGTTAGTAGAATTATAACTGTTATGCTCCGAGTGTGGGAAACACTATTCTTTGCGAAAGATTTTGATCTTTAAGGCAAAATGAGAGTCAGCTGATTCGGCTCATGTAAGCCTGTGTGAGGGAAACTGCGTTTATATACTATCGTGTGTGAAACTGTATAAGAAGGACAGAGAGAGAGAGAGAGAGAGAGAGAGAGAGAGAGAGAGAGAGAGAGAGAGAGAGAGAGAGAGAGAGAGAGAGAGAGAGATTGGAGAATGTGCACGCGCAAGAGCGGCAACTATATGTTCGCAGAATAAAAGAAAAAAAAAAGATGGGAATGACGAAACGACAAATTAATTATTTATGTGTGATACTGTCAGTTTTGTGAGACAATTCTGTAGGAAGTTCTGTAAAAAAGAATGAGTTCTTTGCCAGTGATTGGAGTTTTCAAATATGTTACGCGGTCTTGATTAGTTTACAGAATCAGTAACTGCTACCTATTCTTAGGGAAATAGGGCTCATGCTGAATTTGTTTCTTTGAGTAGCTATACAAATTGAAGTATGTGCGAGTTTTCGTAATTCGTTATTTCAGCCGTTGTGAGTAAAACGAATAAAAGTTTTTTTTTCGCCCTTTTTGGAAGTTAAAGAGATTTTTTTTTTATTGAACCTCTGTCACAGGTTATGAAGAATGTGTTATGTTTAGAATAAAGTTCAACGTAATTAGTGCACAATTTAGCTCTAGCGAAAGTTTATGCTGTTCTTTTTACGTAAATTTACATTTTCCACCTTGTTGTATTTTTTATTGTTTGAGTTTTAACGTAAATCTGATTGGAATCATTTTTCCGTATCATTAATTACACTAAGAAGTTTCAATTTCAAATTAGTGCCTGTGATGTGTTGTTAAAGCAATAGTCTTTGTTTGCGTAAAGTAGGGTAAACTTGGATGAATAAATGTCTTAGAATTATTATTGTTTGTTTGCCAAAGTTTGAGTTCAGCCTAATTTGATTATAAGCGAAAGAGATAAGGCAACACAAAATGAAAGTATAAGAGTGTTTTGAAAGGCATTGTATGTAAGGTGCATGCCTCTGTTGTGCCAGAAAGGGTGTTTGCAGTCGCCGAGACAAACAATGTATCGGCAGTTTGTCCAGTTTGGAATTGGATGATAGGGCATCTGAAGAGTTTGAAACATAGACCAGATGACGATGTCGTCATAACTTCCTTCTTGAAAGAAGGGCACGCTTAGGGAAAGTGTGCAAGATAGAGTCAGAGAATGACAGAAAGAGAGAGACTTTCTGTACTTGGGTGTTTATATACCCCTAGAGTTTTTTATGTCCCTTATTGTAAGTTGACAGGTACAGATTAAGACTTGGGAATTTTTAGCCATTCCTGTTTTGGCTATTAAGAATTAGTTTTGTTTGTTCACTGTCGGGTTGGACTGGTGTTCTGTTGTGACGCTTTTTGATTCCATACCTGACCTGGTTTAGGGGGAGAGAAGAGGCTAGATTCTTTATGCTGGCCAAACCTATCTCGGTAGGTGCTGCTTGTTGCACTCAAGCAGGATGCTTTGAGGAAGACCGTCCGCCAGAATTTACCCAAAGAATGCAGGGGTGTGGGGATCACTCCAGCAGTGGGAGTGGTTCCGGGGATCCCAGGCAAGGGTCAGTTAATGCAGAGTATAGGCATAGCCCGAAAGAGTTTTACTAGTACCCTTTTGTTGTTTTTTGCACGGATACCTGCAGATGACTGCAAAAGTGTTCCAAGTGAAGGTTAACTGATTGGTAATGTTGCGCATTAATTTTTGATACAGCTGTTTAAAGATATTAGATGATGTTTTGTTTTGTTTGTGGATATTAAATACTATTTCATTGTGTTTAATGATGTTTGATGGTGATGTTCATTTCTTCTGAATTCCTTGTATATTATGGCCATACTTAATGACTATTGTTGTCACTGTTTGATAATGACTGTAGTGGATCCAGATATACTCAAGGGATACTAAAGTATATATGGAGAGTGAATGTTGAGAATATGTGCACATATGATGATTTTCAAGGGAAAAAAATTTTGTGAAACGTTTCTTATATGTTATGTTAGCAATTATCAGCTCTAGTTAGGAACACAATGACTGCGTAACATATTTGTGTTTA
>NC_090730.1:79249508-79257008 GCF_036898095.1 Palaemon carinicauda | reverse complement strand
GTCAGCCCTTCCCCTGGACCTAGTGGTGTAGGCCAGACTAATCCTCCTCCAATTGTGACGCTTGTAAATGCCAGGTCAGCAATCCTTCCTTTTCAAGGTCGGGTCAACGGGTTCTTGCCACAAAATGTGGAGTCATGGATTTCATCCGTTGATGCCCATTTAAATGCCAAACAAATCGTAGACCCTTTTGTACAATTACAAGAAGCTATAAGTTTTATAGATTTTTCTAAGGGGGATGCGAGTGCGTATTTAGGAGGTGTTTCATTTCAAGAAGCAGTTACTTGGGATGATTTCAAAGTTAGGTTACGCGCGATCTATGGGGGTGAGGAAGCCTAGGATGTTGTATTAACGTTACGAAATACACTTAATCAAGCCACTATGAATCGGCTTAATGTTATTGAGAGAGCAGCTCTCATAGCTGATAGGCTTAACGAATATCAGGACATTTTAGGTCATTCCACTTGGGTTACTAACGATAACATCTCCGTGAAAGATTTCTTACGATTAATGTATTTAACTTGCACTACACTTATGTTGCCTGAAGCTTTAGTGCGGTGTTTTGATAAGAAGTTAACGCCTGCAAGTACGGAATTGGATGTCTATAAACAGATAAAGAAACACATGTCCAAGTATCCAGATCTCTATCCCGTGTTAACTCAAGTTTTTGCAAAGAATGAAACAAAACCACAAACAGTGAACGTAGTTAACAGTCCAGTAGCGGGATTGACGTGTTATAACTGCAAACGTCAAGGTCACATAAGTGCAGACTGCAGAACGAAATTTTGCTCAATTCACAACACTGCAACGCATTCTTATAGTCAATGTTACTCGCGTAAGACGCAACAATATCCCAGAAATACACAGTCAATTCCACAGTCAGTTCCATATGGAAATAAAAAGAAAAATTCTCATTTTAACAATAAGAAGAAAAAACCAAATGTCAATGCAGTTCAGAGTCCGAAACAAACAAACACTTTTTCAAATATCGCTGAGCCTAGGCCGTCAAACCAGACCTCGCAAGGTCAGACTAATTTTCAGAATGTGCAGAGCAAAGCAAATACCACATAGTTAACTCTAGAGGGAAAGAGAGTGATGTTGGGTCAAGGTCATTCATGTCAACATCGATAGTATTGAATAATCAATTTAATGTTTTATCAGATAATTGTGAGACAATAGATTTTCCTATGAAACACACGGCCGAATTATGTAAAACAGTGCATGCTCCCGTAGATTTGCAACGAATTCATACAATAATAAGCCAAAATGAGTTACGGCCAACCTTATATGCTGTAAATTTAGAACACGAATCCTTTACGTTATTTTTTGACTCTGGTAGTCCACGTAATATTATGGATTTGAAGACACATCATTTGTTGTTTTCGAACTTTCCGATTGAAAAATCAGGAATTAGACTTTCAGGTATAGGAAATAATGAATTAAACGTCATAGGCATAACTCATATTCAGTTCAGAGTCGGTAATCGCACGTTTGCCGATACATTTGTTGTTGTAAAAAACATTAATATGTATCCAGCTGTAATTATAGGATACCCATCTATGGGAAATCAAAACATTATCTTAGCTCCTGCCAAGCACGGCGTGTATATCAAAGGGAAATTCTATAAGTCTTCTAATACCTTAAAATCAGTTTTGGATAAAAAGGAGACGACAAATGTAACCATAACGTACGTTGAAGAACCAATAACTTGTCTCACTAATAAAGAAATAATATACGCGACCCAGCAGAATTCTTGTTCACCCGTAATATCATCTTGCACGCAATCTATCGAACCAAACATACCTTCAAATTTAATAGTACAAATAAAGAAAACACTACCGGGATCTGAAATATTAATCCTTTCCGATACTTTGAAAACTAACGGATTGTCTGTCACACAAGCTATTTATACAGTAGGCTCACATCAGCAATGTAATATCGAAGTCTGTAATCATTTAAATAACACTTTAGTAATTCACAAAAATCAACATATCTTGGATGTAGAAGTTTATAAACATCGTATTCTTACCGTTGCTGAAATCAATCACTCTCAATCAGTTGCGGATGAATCCCTTTTGTGATCTATTAAAAATAAAATCAGTAAGGACATTCAAGACGAAGAAATTCAGCAGAAAATTTTTGAACTTTTAACTAAATATCAAGATGTCTTTTCCACTACGGATGGATCCTTAGGAAAAACAGATATGATCGAGCATCAAATAAGGTTAAAGGACAAGCAGAAAATTATATATGTACCCTCATACAGACTCCCTATGAAATTCCAGAATGAAATAAATGATGAAGTAGGTAAAATGTTAGAGGAAGGAGTCATTAGAAAATCAAACAGCCCTTATAATTTTCCTTTAATAGTTGTACCGAAAAAAGATCGAACATGGAGTATCTGCGTCAACTTTCGTCGTCTAAACGAGGAAACGATCCCTGATCGATTCCCAGTGCCATGTACTGACGATATTTTGTCTTTGTTAGGTCAGAATAAATATTTTACCAGTTTGGACTTACTTAAAGGCTTTCACCAGATATCATTAGAAGAAGATAGTATCCCATACACAGCCTTCAGCACAGCCAGGGGACATTATGAATTTTTACGGATGCCTTTTGGTTTACGTTGTGCTCCTATAGCATTTACAAGAATGATTAACATAGTGTTTGGAGACTTGTTAGGGGATATATTGCATGCCTATATGGATGATCTTGTAATCTTTTCCAACACCTTAGAAGAACATCTACGTAAGTTAGAACTAGTACTACAGAGATTAAGACAACATAACTTAAGGGTAAAGATTAGTAAGTGTGAATTTTTCAAAACAGAATTAAGATATTTGGGTTTCATGGTGTCAAGCCAAGGTCTTAAAGTAGTCCATGATAAGGTGTCGGCTATACGTAATTTTCCCATACCTACTAATGTCAAGGGAATACAGCAATTTCTGGGTTTTAGTGGATATTACAGGCGTTTTATACGCAACTATTCAATAATAGCCGCTCCTTTAACTGATCTTACGAAGAAGGGCGTAGATTTCATATGGTCTGAGCAACATCAACAGGCATTTAATACTTTGAAAGATGAACTGTGTAGTTCTCCTATCTTAAAATTTCCTGACTTCGGTAAGGAATTCTTCATTGCAACAGACGCCTCAGACTTAGGAGTAGGAGGAGTATTGCTTCAGCAATATGATAAACAATTTTTCCCGATAGCTTTCTATTCTCGAGAATTAAGAACTTCCGAAAGTAAGTATGCAGTAATAGACAAGGAAGGGTTAGCTATTGTTAATTCGCTAGTGCATTTTAAGTTCATAATTTACGGTTATCCCGTTAAGGTTCTTACTGACCATAAACCACTAACAGAGTTCTTTAAAGGCTTCAATCACAGCCCTAAACGAACTCGGTGGCATTTGATCATTCAAGATTTTGGCGCAAGAATCGGGTATTTACCTGGGAAAGCAAATATCATTGCGGATGCATTATCACGCAACCCCGTGTCATCTTGTACGGAGCCTTTAGCTGAATTAATAGATATATCAACATCCATGCCTATTGTAAAAACAATATCTGAACAAGAAGATTTAGGCTGGAGTGCTGAATTGTTACAGACTGAGCAAAGAAAAGATCTGAAAATAGAAACAATTATAAATGCTTTGAAAGGCAATCATAAAGAAAAGGAATATATAAAGTATAAGCAGCAGAATTATATAATCAAAGATAATATTCTGTGTAGGACTGTGACAAGGAAAACCCGCAATACACCACATGTAACTAACGACCAGGTAGTAGTACCAATCTCACTTATTTCCACTGTCCTGAATTGGTTGCATTCAAATCCATTACATGGACGCCCTGGGTTCTCATTAATGTCACAGAAAGCCAAATCATTGTTTTATTGGCATACAATGCTTACAGATATAAAAAGACACATAGCTAATTGTCGCACATGTCAGGAAAACAAAGGGCATACGAAAACACCTGTCAGCCTAGGAGCTTATCCTGTGCCCAATCAACCCTTTGAAAGAATACATTTAGATTTGTTAACAGGATTTTACGAGTCAGACAGAGGAAATAAGCACCTCTTAGTAATTATAGATGCTTTAACTCGATATACAGAACTAATAGCGCTTAAAACTAAAACTGCGATTGAATGCGCTAGGAAGTTTTACGAGTGTTACATTTGTAAACATGGAATTCCACACATGATAATCTCAGACTCGGGTGGTGAATTTAATAATCACTTTCTTACCTCATTGTGTGAATTCCTCAACATAAAGAAAATAAATACCATGATATATCACCCAGAGTCGAATGGGTTAGTGGAAAGAGCAAATAGGAAGATATTAAATATATTGAAGGTAAAACTAGGGGGATCAGACCCCAACTGGGATATTGCAATACCGACGGCACTGAGTACTCTGAATCATTCATATCATATATCAATTAAAATGTCACCGCATGAAGCATTGTATGGTACCCCAGTTAGAACACCTTTCCATGTATTAACGCCTACAACTAATCTATCAAATCCTTTAAAAGAATGTATAAATGCAAGTATAAGTTGATATGATATCCTTCGAAAGAATTTAGAAGAATGACAAATCATAATGAAAAGGAATCATGATAAAATAGCGAAACCAACTAAAACATATACCGTGGGTGATAACATCTATATTCAAATCAATGTACGAAAAGGGCTCAATTATAAACTAACACCTAAGTTTGAAGGCCCATTTAACATTTTGGAAACATTAACGGCCAATAGGTTTAGAGTTCAAAACGTATCCCAACCCACGGATGAGAGAATAGTACCATTGGCTCACATAAGAAATTAAAAAGAAAAGAGAGGAAAAGTGAAGGAAAATTTTATTTTGTTTTATGTGATTAAAAGTTTTCTTTTTAATACAGGAGTAATTACATATATTTTTTCTCATTACAGGTTTCCAAGATGAATTTTTTGTTGTTGGGAGTGATATTGTTCGCTCAGACATTTTTCTCGTATGGGATGAGCTCTAAGACTAAAAATATATATTTTAAATATGGCAATATAGTTGAAAGACAAGAAGACATTTTTATTACATCAACCAACGTAATTGTCGAAGTGCATATGCAAGCAGTTTTTCTTCAAGAGAATGATGTCACTAGCTTAAGAACCGCCATTTCAAGGTTTTCTGCATCATTGGATGAGTTGCATAGAAGACATTTTCATTTGACTACAGAGAGTTTGCTTGGATCAACATTAAAAGTTGCAGAGATGCTATCTGATGACTTGAAAAATAAGACTGGCGAGACAGGATCTTTGGCTTATGACCTTTTGATGTGGACTGCAGGACACGAACATAAAGAAAGACGGAATCCGTTTATTTATGCTGCATTAAGCATCTTTGGGTCTGTTGCAAGTTTAGGTTTAGGAATTTCCAATCGTCTTAAAATTAGTAATCAAAATAAGAAAATTGAGTTCTTGACTCATAAAGATGAATTAATTATGTCAGAACTAAGGAATCAGTTAGCTTCAATCAATAAAATTATGGATTTATTAAATGAACATTCAGATAATATCGTTCAAATTATGGAAGTACAGGATTTGTTGGCAACATTAACGTATTATGATTCAAGGATAGATCACATATATAACAGAATTACACATTTCATCGAGAAATCCAAGGATTATGTAGAAGCTATCACGTTAGCAACTAAAGGTGTATTGTCGCCCCATTTGTTGCCTATAAGTTACTTGAAGTTAATTCTGGAGAACGGAAGGGATAAACTAGGCTATGTTCCTTTGTTAGACGAACATAGGTTAAAATTTTATTACAGCCTAATTACAGTGAACGTAGATAATAACAAGATTATGATTACAATTCCCTTTGATTCTTCTGATGCCTGGCAATCTTACAGGATATCACCATTTCCGACTTTCATGACGAATCACTCAAATCCAGTAATATCCAGTTTGACAGGACACGTATTGATTTCTCCAGACAAGGAAACATATACGGTCATTAAAGACTTAAGTCAATTAACTCACTGTTCAGACGCAATGGATAGAAAAATATGTACAGCTGACTCATTTGAATTCCATAAAAACTTAATGGATTCATGCGAGTTAGGTATAGTGCTAGACGGTGCTCTCTCCCATACAAGTGAAAATTGTCTGGATAAGCTTTATCCCTTTGACAATAATGAGTTCAATTGCAGACTGAATAATGGCTCGTGGATACGATACGACAAGGACGGCTTCAATGTATCATGCCCTGACGGATCCACGTCCTTCACCCATATCTTCGTCGCAGCAGATGGTTGTGTCGGGACTTCCCCGAATTCCATGGTGACTGGTCTACGGACAATCATCAGAGAACGAGCCTACTTCGCGAACTTCACGTGGACCTCTACAATGCCAGCACTTCCTCTCCCGTACAACGGACATGTGGCAAAGCGGTTGATGAAACTTACCGAAAGGGACCACCTGTCACCGACTTATAAGGAAATTCTTCACCCCATACTACTAGCTGGATTGAGTATCACGGTGGTGATATTTATCGCCGTGATCATCCTTGTTTGGTGTAGGTTACGGCACAGCAAGCAGCTAAAAAGGAACGTTTCGCCTAGCCCCGACAATACGCCCTATTTTATTCAATTCAAAGCCGTTTGAGTGGCCACCTCATTCGCTAAAGGAGTAATTTGTCGGGAAGAGTTTGTATGAAAAGCTGATTAGTACGCTAGTAATATGTAATTAAAGAAATTTTCTACATTTGCATTGTTAAAAATACATTTAAAACAACATTTAAAAAAAAAAAAAAAAAGGATATAAATCATTTTTTCTCTCGGCATCTAATAAAAATATATAAGCCGGAATGTTAAAAAAGAAAAGAGAAAAAAAAATAAATAAAATATATAACAGAATCTATGGGCATCTAATAAAATATATCAGCCCTATATATAAATATATATATATGTACGAAACCGTGGTACGTGTACGTACCAGGAATTCGTGTTTGTGCACTAAAAATTGAGTATTATGTTTCTGACAAAGGTAACAATTATTCTTTATCAAGTTACCGAATCATATGTAAGTCAGAAGTTTTTTTTTTTTGGTACCCATATAATCATTTGCTAGCAATGTACCATATATATGATCTTTGTTTTATCATGCATTTTTCTTTTTGCTTTGGTAATATCTTTTTAATATGCATTATTGTTATTATTTTTTAATGTGCCTATTTGGACATTCATCCTCGGTTGATTATGGCTAAAGTTAAACAAAGAATAATACGTATGTCCAGTCACACCTAGTAATCATGTTTTGGCTTGTTGTTAAATTTTTGTTAAAAAAAAAATTGAGATAGCTGGCCGAGCTAATGTAATAGTTAGAATAGTTAATATTACATGTTTAAAACAAATGACGTAATATGTCATGTTGGTTGAAGGAGGTAACCGTGGGACTTGCTGTAGTCATTCAAAATCATAAACAGGACATACAATGCAAACCTCGGCAATATGACA
>NC_090730.1:79218561-79249008 GCF_036898095.1 Palaemon carinicauda | reverse complement strand
CATCAGGTAAGGCATTCAGGACGGGAAAAACTGTCAGAGATAGAGCCCAGCAACGGAGGGAGGAATAAAGCAATATAAAGTAACCTTGAGCTAGTTTATTATAACTACATATTTACACTTATACAAATGAGTCAGTAAGTCAGTAAAAAAAAATAACATTGATAGAATTGAATCAAACAAAATATGAAAATAATAAAAATCATGAGAGCAGTAAAATATTACATTACTTAAATGCGTGACTTCTAAACAATTCCGAGAATTAGGCAAAACAAGGCACCATTAGGTCTACCTTCAAAGGTCACACTCCACCTAAGGATACTACAGCTTACGACATAACAGACAAACCTATACACAAGGTCATCAATACAGTTCCATGCTGCCACTGAGGTTAATCCTCCACACAGTGTCGCTCCCAAGCTGACAAAAATACACTAATGATGCCCAGTGAAGCCACACTCCACATGACGTCATCCTCCACACTAATACCGGCCAAAGCAGCTGCCCAATGAGGTCACACTCGACACGTCGTCCTCTCGACGACGAAAACACGCTAATGCTGCTGCCCAGTGATGTCATACTCGACATGTCGTCATCTCGACAGTGAAAACATGCCAATGCTGGCCAAAGGCGGCCGACCTCACACTCGAAGGTCATACTCCGGTCGACAGCTTCAAACCAAATAACCAGGTATCCAGTGTCTGACACTGCCACGTACTGGTCCACAGGTAAGCATACCTGACTGCCTCTGACTGACTGATTGAAATCAGACAATATCCGACACACGTCAACTCACTTGACCCTCAAAAAAAAAAAAAAAAAAAAAAGAACAGGTTAATGGTGATCATTAAACATGCAATACTATGAAACAAGTGGAATACGCTTATTCCATCAAAGCCACATAACCTAACACCTCACTACCTCAAGAAAATAAAAAAAAATCACAATTTGTTTGTTTTTTTTAAACACCACCTCTCTTTCCTCCTCCGATGCTGCCACGAACCTGCCAGCCAAACAGTGCTGAATCCTGTTACGGTCGCCATTGTTATGAACTGCCTTAATGGTTCATCAGGTTCTTCAAGTTGTAAGGCATTCGGGACTGGAAAAAACTGGCAGAGATAGAGCCCAGCAACGGAGGGAGGAATAAAGCAAAATAAAGTAACCTTAAACTAGTTTATTATAATTACATATTTACACTTATACAAATGAGTCAGTAAGTCAGTAAAAAAATTAACATTAATACAATTGAATCATTCAAAATATGAAAATAATAAAAATCATGAGAGCAGTAAAATATTACATGACTTAAATGCGTGAGTTCTAAATAATTCCGAGAATTAGACAAAACAAGGCACCATTAGGTCAACCTTCAAAGGTCACACTCCACCTAAGGAGATTACAGCTTACGACATAACAGACAAACCTATACACAAGGTCATCAATATAGCTCCATGCTGCCAATGAGGTTAATCTTCCACACAGTGTAGTCCCCAGCTGACAAAAATACACTAATGATGCCCAGTGAAGCCACACTCCACATGACGTCGTCCTCCATACGACGAATACACATTAATACCGGCCAAAGCTGCTGCTCAATGAGGTCACACTCGACACGTCGTCCTCTCAACGACGAAAACACGCTAATGCTGCTGCCCAGTGATGTCATACTCGACATGTCGTCCTCTCGACAGTGAAAACACGCCAATGCTGGCCAAAGGCTGCCGACCTCACACTCGAAGATCATACCCCGTCTGACAGCTTCAAACCAAATAACCAGGTATCCAGTGCCTGACGCTGCCACGTACTGGTCCACAGGTAAGCATACCTGACTGCCTCTGACTGACTGACCTACTGATTGAATGAAATCAGACAATTTCCGACACACGTCAACTCACTTGACCCTCAAAAAAAAAAAATAAGAACAGGTTAATGGTGATCATTAAACAAGCAATACTAAGAACATGGCCACTTAACCTAACAATGTCTTTAATCCTTAGTTCCATATATCCATGATTGGTATCAAAAGGAATATTTCAACTTCTCTTTCTTTCAGCATGTTGCACTTTGATATCAATATTCGTTCTGCTAATTGCCAGATTAACCAACACCTCACGCTCATTTAAGATAGCTTTTCGAACAACACCTGAATCTTGAATTCCCAAAGAAGATTAACACTGCCAGTTGTCATATGAAATGACCATTCCTTAAGTCTGTCTGAATGCCTTACCTCTGGGAAAATCACGTGTGGCTAAGTTTCGCCTCCAGCATATACACTTAAACTTGCTTAAAAAATCACATCTTCATAAGCTAATGGCCAGCTCACCACCCACTAATTCCTCAATTAAATCCTTACTCTTTTTGAAAGCCAAATCCTTTTACACAGTATATCCCTAAAATAATTTTACCTTTTTTACGACTATACCAGATTGGCCACTTATATACGAGGCCACACACGTATACTTAAACTAAATCCCTAACTTTTTCAAAAGCCAAATCCGTGACACAGCTCATTTCCTGTAAATTTTTACCTGACCATTGATCACACCAAATTAGTTAGAACTCATCCAACCCTGTCAAGTAAAAGATTAAAACAATCTGCTTCAAGGATTTCTCCATTGTAATCGGATTACCATTCCTTCGACACCTTTATTTCCTAAAATCGAATTTCCATAGTTTTAAAATCTCAGCAAACCCTCTCTTGACATTTCTACACAATTGTTTCCCTTCATTCCAGAAAGGATGACGTTTTGTTCACTGCGGCCAATGCACGCTTCCATGGGCTGACCTCACAACTTCATCTTGTCGATACTGAGACAGATAATACTGTGTAGGAAGATGCCCGCCTATTTCCCTACTGAAGTCAGACATTACATGGGACTATGAAAACAGAAACAGTGCAACACTCGAGAGGAAAAGACAAAATCTACAGTGAGTTATTTTAAACTTGACTGAGTTTAAAAACACTATGTCAAAAACTCGTTCAACATCACTGAAAAACTTTATTTACTTTAGCTCTTTTATGAAATTGACTGTGCACCTGTGAATAACTTAATACCATTGATTTAGTGTTCTTGTGTGTAACTCTACTCTAACAAAAGAATGACCCTTTATTATGAAACTCATTAAGTGACTCCCCCCCCCCCCTACTCCATCACCGGTTAATCTAGAGGTTGGTCCTTTGCAACTATTTGTTTATCTAGTAGATCCATCGAAGTTAGAGGACCAAGTGTCCAACGTTAGAAGGTGCACGGTGATAAACGGGCAGTTTGATTTAGTGTCTCCCTTTTGTTAATAGGGTAAAAAAGTAACCACTCCTTCTATAGGTCACAGTGCCAGTCCTCAAGGAAGTGGTGCCCGAACAATTTCCCCACATCTATAACTGGTCCTTCGAACTAGCTTTGAATCAGGACTTAAAAGAAAACCCACGAGACTCGCAAAAACAAGAGAAACATTAGCAAAAAAAAAAAATTTAACAGTGATAATGAATCACGGTAAAAAATTTGGTCTTGTGAAGAATCAACACACGAAAAAGAGAAAAAAACCAACAACGAACATAATGCACCAGATATACCTAATGTAAGAAGATATCTCCCTGCCCTGAAGACGTTCAGATTACAGCCCTCAAGAAACTTTTCATATCGCTGTCCTTAAGAAGCCCACCTCACAGCCCACAAGAAACTTCTCCAATTTCCACCCTCAAGAAACCTACAATACAGCCCCCAAGAAGCCAAAATGCTGCTTGAAAGAAAGTGCCACCCACAAAACCCGGTGAGAGTGACACAAAAGAAGTTTGCAATGCCAGAATCCTTTCCTTTCCTATAAATCCTTCTATTTCACATCTTTCTGTCGCTCGATCTTTCTACCACTTTTCATTATACCCCGTTATCTGCAATGCCCGAGTAACATTTATGTAAGTAAAATTAAAACCATAATCTTCATTCTATTCACTAAATAAATAAACTCATTTTGTCTTACACTCTGTTATTTGCGATGTTCAAGTAACTTTTATATAAAACATGAAAATATAAAACTTCTATATTCACTAAATAAATCAAACCATTTATATCTTACGCAACGTTATTTGTGATGTATCAGTAACATTTAAAAAGGACATGAAAATAAATACAAACATTTGCTATATTCTCTAAATAAATCAACTCATTTTGTGTTACACTTCATTATTTCGGATGTCCAAGTAACTTTTATATAAAACATAAAAATATAAAACTCTGCTCAATACAATAAATAAATCAAACCATTTATAACTCACGCTATGTTATTTCTGATGTCTCAGTAACGTTTAAAAAAAAAAGAAATCCAAACCCTTGCTCTATTCACTAAAAAATTCAAACAATTCATACCTTTTACTGTGTTATTTGTGATGTTCCAATAACATTTCTATAGAACGTGATATCAAAAATCTTATCACTGATCACTTTCAATAAAATAAACCCTGTTGTGCCTCACTCTGTTGCATTAAAACGCCCCTGTGTCATGATAATCCTTAATTGCCAGAATAGGTCATAAAATAACCTCCGATCCTTGCTACAATATACTCTATTAATCTAGGTTATATATTGTGAATAATATTAAGATTTTATTTTTGGTGGTCTGGTTTTTATAATCTATAGCAAAGGTGAAAAAAAATCTTTCTTACCTCCAGATGTGTGCAACTTAATTCTTAACGTAGTCAACTCAAACTCGAAGAAAATATAATAACCGAAGTGTAATTTTTAAAGTGCCTTAGTCGCTGTAGAAGAATAACAAGTTACCTCTGAATCATTTGTTCAATTTTGGGATCTTCTTGGAATATAAACATTCTCTTCGCGGATTGAGAGTACCCTTAACCCAATCCTGACTTGCTAAAAAACGAAAGTGCCCTACCACACATCCCATGTGCTCTAACCACACTCAAACCTTAAACCTTCGTGATCCCTGCAGCCTTCAGCCACTTGTTCAGTGATTTACTGCTCAAAAGTTGAAATTCAACCAAAAATGTTATATGTCTAGTGCTTTTTGTAGTACTTTCTTCCCTGATTGACCACTGTAAACCTAAACCTAATCACAAACGTGATACATGCAACCTTTAATTACTTGTTCAGTGATTTTCTGCGTAACCCTTAAAACCATAATCTAAATAGAGTCATATTCTTGATTCTGGCAACCCCAACTACACATTCTTTAATTTGCTGCTCTAACATAAAACCCTATAATCATATTCAGGATTATGTGTGCCTTATCATGTATTCCGTGATTTGTGACACATTGATTTGCTGTATAACCCTTGAAATCTTAACCCAAGTACCATCATATACAAATGACATATGTTAGTACAGATATGTGTGAGGGTAATTGCTCAGTTTCTGGTAAGGTCACTGGGTCCGAATTCTAAGTTAAATGGTGTCTATTTACATATTTTCTGTTCAGAATCGTTGCTTTTTTATTTATCAATACAGAATTGGCTTGCAAATTACATATGTTAGTTCATGTGAAGGTCATTGCTCAGTTTCTGTTATGATGGTACGTACCACATGAATGCCGGAAAGGGCACTAGGTCAGAATTCCAAGTTAAATTATGTTTCGTTACAAATATTAGTTTCGATATTGTTATTTTTTGTTTATCAATACAAAATTGGCATGAAAATTACTTATGTTAGTATATTAGAAGCCCTAGATAGGTGTGGTGGATCGTATACAACCCGAGGTTAAAAAAAAAAAACAATTTTTTTTTGCTCTAATTTTTCATCCGTATTAGTTTGAGTGATATCGACCTACGAGGCCTCAGTTCAGTGTCCGCAGCAGTCAGGTGAGGACGCATTTCATCCCAGCTCTTTTACTTGTGCTATTTCTGATATACCATCTGGTCAAGCTCGACCCACCAATACCTAATTAAGGTAAGTTGTGCGATATCAAATTTTTATAATTATCGAATTTGAAGTAGTGTTTAGGTGTGTATAAAAAAAGGATTGTTGTAAAGTGTTTTTAAATGTGTTCTACCCAAACTGCTTTTATAAAATAGCTTCTATTTTCTCCAGTTTTTGTAAATTTGTACCTTTATGATAACTTAATTATGATCACTATTTTATTTTTCTAAATTGCAAAACAATTTCTAAACTTTATTCTACCTACCATAATATTTTTCTGTAAATCCTCAAACAATTATTTATGTAAATGACTCGCTGATATTAACATATGTTTCTCCATTTCAGTTAGCAGCTTTGACCTTCCAAGGTGGTGTGATTGGTGGCCATTTTATTAGCATATCCTCTTATTTTTTATAGAATTTCTGATATTTTCATTCATAAACACCATGCTCAGAAATGGATATGAGGCTTTGTCTTGAAAAATTTCATGATATAACTCAGCAGAGAAAAAAAAAATGCCCCTCTATGAAAAATTGAATAATATCCAAGTGCAGATTCTTTTACACATTTTTGTTGTACGATAATAATACAATACCCTGTAAAAAATTTCAGCCACTAATTATGTCATTTACCTACCCCCAAAATTTTTTAAAAAGGATAGATTTTTTTTAGCCAAAATAAACATACACTTTTTTTCTCATTTCAAGAAACGTTCCCTTTTGGTTCCTTCCCCCTCTCCCCACCCCCTGGATCTTAGCAAATGGTGCTTTATTATCATAGAATATGTGCTTAAAATAGCTTTAGTTTATTTCCATATTTAGATTTTAGGTGATTTTTTTTAAAGTCATTTCTTTTGTATAATTATTTTTTTAACTTTATTTGTAATCAACATTGATTCCGGACTTAGCATTTATTTACCTTTTTGGAAGATTAGAATATTCTTTGAAGTTTCTTTTTTTATTAAAATATTATAAATTGATTTGTAAATGAAATTTTTATTAGTTTTTTTTTGTTTACCTTGGGTCGAGGTCGACCCACGATACCTATTTAAGGTGGTCAAATAACGATACCTATCCAGGGGTTAGTATATTAGAAGGTTATTGCTCAGTTTCCGTCTTCATTCTGAGTTAAATGGTGATTTTTCACAAATATTTTGTTCAAAGTCGCTGCTGTTTGTTTAACAACAATTGGATTGGCAGGCAAATGAAGTATATTAGCATATGTGAAGATCATTTCTCAGTTTCCGTTATTAGGATACCTACCACGTGAATTCCAGGAAGGTCACTGGGTCCAAATACTGGGCCTAATTGTGTTTGTTTACAAATATCTGGTTCAGGGTCGTTATTGTTTTTCATCAACAACGGAATTGGCATTCAAATGACATATGATAGTATATGTGAGGGTCATTGCTTAGTTTCGGGCAAGGTTTCTGGGTCCGAATTCTGAGTTAAATGGTGTATGTTTATAAATATTTAGTTCAATGTCATTATTGTTTGTTTGTAAATAATGAAATTGGCATGCTAATGACGTATGTTAGCATATGTGAAGGTCATTGCTCAGTATCCGTTATGAGAGTAAGTCCCACATGAATTCAGGGAAGGTCACTGGGTCCGAACCTTTAGTTAAATGGTGTCTGCTTACAAATATTTTGTGCAAGGTCGCTGTTATTTATCTGTCAACAATGGAATTGGGAGGCAAATGACATATGGTAGCTAACGGGTAGGTAACTGTTCAGTTTCCGCTATGAGGGTACGTACCATGTGCATTCTGAGAAGGTTAGTGAGTCCGAATTCTGAGTTATATGGTGGGTTTTTTTTACAAATATATGCTTTAAGATAATTTTTGCATATCAACAACAGAATTGGCGTGCAAATGACGTATGTCTGAATATGTGAATTTTTTGTTCAGTTTCCATTACGAGGTACTTACCACAGAAATTCTGGGAAGTTCATTGGGTGTGAAATATGAGTTGCATGGTGTTTCTTTACAAATATTTGGTTGAGGATTGTTTTTTTATATCAACAACAGAATTGACATGCAAATGACCTATTTTAGCATATGTGAAGGTCATTGCTCAGTTTCCGTTATGAGGATATGTACCGTGTGAATTCCCGGAAGGTCACTGTGTCCTACTTCTTGGTTAGATAGTGTGTGTTTACAAATATTTTGGTCAAAGTTAATTTTTTTCAACAACAGAACTAGCATGTCAGTGACGTATGTTAGTATATGTAAGGGTCATTGCTTAGTTTTCGTTATGATGGTACGTACCACGTTAGTTCCAGGAACTCTGGTGTTTAAAAATATGGGGTTTATGGAGTTTTTTTTTTATCCACATAAAATTACTATTAGACAGTTGTTTGTAACGTGGTGCAACCAAGATATTTTTTGGCTTACCTCCCACATGTATGAGGGGAAATGCTTCTTGCCCTTTCCCTTTCAATTAGTTCGGTATTTAGGCCTAACAAAACTTGACAGGAACCTTTTGTATTAGGCTTAGACGTTCAGGATTCCATATCGGGGTCACTTAAAGAAAAACTTGCAGCATTGTGTGGGATATGCAGCCAAATATTTGATACACCTGCTGTCTAGTTTCTTCTCTCTCTCTCTCTCTCTCTCTCTCTCTCTCTCTCTCTCTCTCTCTCTCTCTCTCTCTCTCACACGCAAACACACACACACACTTTGATTGTTGTTAGCTGTATAGTGTGGGACAATGCCTTGTAAAAATACATAGGTAAATAAAAAACGTATAACAGAATAGTTTTCTTTTAACTATAAGAAGTGTACCACCCGGGTGTCGCACGAGCTTATATAGTAACGACATTTCTCTTTTTTGTATATATTATCCTTTGTATCTTTGCTCTCTCCCCCCTCATTGACAGCAACTTGTTTTAACATGTCTGCATACTCCATTGTTAACTGTTAACAGAACCGGATGCCGGTTTGACAAAAGATAGCATATCTGTATTTTGTGACCTTCTTATCTGGACCTTGTGTCGTAATAAAGTTACTCAGTTGCTTAGGAGTCACAACCTACTCTTGACTCATCAGATTGGTGACCCCGGAAGTTAACTCGCTCCTCCCTCCTTCCCCCTATCATTGTTAATATGATGGACTCCATGGAAGTTGGCACCGCCTCATTAAAACTTTCGTCGGTCGACAGCGGAGAGGCGTTTGCTTGGTTTCAGCGTGCAGAAGTCCACTTCCGCATCAAGGGCGTGACTCACTCAACCACCAAAGCAGATTATGTTCTCGTGGCGATACCCGAGGACACATTCCTGGAAATCTCTGCTGGCTTTGTGAACATGGAGACACCCCAATAGCGTATGACATCCTCAAAACATACCTTCTGCAGCAGTACTCACCGTCGCCAGCCGCCCGTATAGCAAAGCTTTCTCAGCTCTCTCAACAACAGTTGGAAACCAGAGGGCTTCGCTCGCCTTCAGGGAAATAACCAGTATCGCTCGCCTGCAACCTGTCGCAGATGGCTCTCCTCATGAGGCGAACCTACTTCGTGCTCTTTGGATACGCCGTTTACCCGAACCTGTATGCGCTGCCATATCCAATGTCGATAGTTACCCATAAAGGAGTTGATGACCAAAGCCGATGCCATTATGGACACACACTTCATGACCTTTAAGACCTCCATCAATGTCTCCAGTCCTGACCAAGAGGACACCTAGTCAACGTCAACCAAAGCTTACGTGAATGCCATAGGACACACACGCCTACACCGTGACTTGCCGGAGCGGCGACAAAGCCACCCAGCACCTACCACTCGCTCGCGCCCCAACCAACGACTTCTACAGCCACTTACTGCCCCCTATCAGCTGCAGTTTTGCTACTACCATTCCAGATTCGGGGCTGCCGCGAAGCAATGTGCTAAGGATTGTCAGTAGCCAAAAAACGTTCAAGTAGACCATCGCTCATGGCGGTGGCCTCCAGTGATTCTAATATTTTCTCTTTACATGATGTGGGAATGGGTGTGCGATTTTTAGTAGACATGGGTGCTTGTCATTCTCTTTTGCCAAGGGAACTCTTCAGGACACGACGTAGTCTGTCAACGGATCTGCGATACCGACCTAGAGTTACAAGAACCTCACATTATCGTTTATAAATGGCAAATTTAATTGGAAGTTTCTCGTTGCTGACACCATATTGCCAATCCTCGGTGCAGATATCCTCTCTCATTTCCACCTTCTGGTCGATGTTGCCCACTGACGAATGGTCAACTCAGATTCATACTTGTCGACACCTCTTCAACCCGGCCCCTCCAACCTCGCTCTCCACATCAGCGCACCCATGGATGCCTAACGCCCAACTCTTCATGTCGTTCCCTGAAGTTTTTCCTCCAGAACTTAGCCAAATACCCACGGCTCCTGCCAAACACAGTATTTATCACCATATCATGATGACGGGACCCCCAGTCTTCGCCAAATGGCCGCCACCAAACAGACATTCGCCAAAATGGAAGAAATGGGCCTTTGCCAAAAGGCCGCCAGCCCATGGTCGTCACCCGTACACATTGTCCTGAAGAAAGACAGCTCCCTCCGTCTATGTGGAGATTATAGGCGCCGGAACATACAAACAGAACCGGATTACTACCCCCTCCCAAACATCGTCGACGTGACCTCCTACCAGCACAAAGCAAAGGTTTTCTCCACTCTCGACCTCCTGAAGGGTTATAATCAGGTGTCTATGAACCCAAAGTACATTCCCCTTCTGTGTATGTTACGTGGACGACATACTTGTGTTCTCTTTCTCAAAAGAGGCCCTCCCTCACCTGCACATTGCGCTCGATCACTTGCAACAAAACAGCCCTGTAGTTCGGTACGACAAGTGTACCTTTGGCGCCAACGAAGTGTCGTTCTTAGGGCACTGCATCACTCCTGAAGGAGTCCATCCCCTCCCTGAGAAGGTAGCAGCAGTTCATATCTTCCCCAGGCCTTTGACCGTCAAAACACTGCAGGAATTCTTGGGCATGACCAACTACTATCACCGTTTTCTGCCAGCCATTGCCGCCACTCTTACTCCCCTCAAGGGCAAGCCAAAAGATCAAAGTAGGGTCCCTTTAAAGAAGCGGCCTTTTACAATGCAAAGAATGCCCTATCAACTGCTGCTGCTCTCACATTTCCCGTCCCACATCCCCTTCTCCTTTTCTCCACAGATGCCAGCGACGTCGCTATTGGTGCAGTACTCGGACAGGTGGTCAATGGCTCGGCCCGCCCATTAGCCTTCTTCAGCATAAAACTGTCCAAGGCAGAATCGGTTTATTCTACCTTCGATCTCAAATGGCTGGCAGTGTACTTGGCTGTCCGTCACTTTCACCATTTCTTAGAAGGTACGCCCTTTGTCATTCACACAGACCACATACCTCTGCTGCACGCCTTCTCTTGACAGTCTGACGCCTGGTCCGCCCATCAACGCCAACATCTCTCCGCCTTGGCTGAATACAATTGCACCCTTCAACACGTCCCTGGGAAAAGGAATCCCGTTGCCGATGTTCTATCAAGAAACACTTTGGCTGCGGTCCAACTATTATTGGATTACAACGCCTTGGCTGAAGCTCAACGACAGGATCCAGAGTATCAAGCATGTAGGACATCCTGCACATCCCTACGTTGGGAAGACGTCCCCCTCGATGACTTCCAACACCACCTTTCTCCGTGATGTCAGTACTGATAGACAGTGACCGTGGATTCCTGCTCCCATGAGCCGACAGGTATTTGATTTCATTCACGGCCTTGCACATCCCTCGCGCTGTTCTACTGCGCTGTTTAGACGGAGTAAGACTTGGCAGTGGCTTATACCTTTATAAACAACCAGCAATAGAGCTGGGCATTTAATTCAACAAGTCTTTCACCAATATAAAGCTGACTCGACTTAAAGATTGTATTTGTCAAATCATTGCCAGATATAGAATCTGTGCCATCTCCCAACGTGCTTCTATCGGGTGCTGTGATTTTAATACCCCACCCCCCACACTCCACAAACTTGATGGATGAGAAGAGTTTTCAATGCTGTTTCCAAAATCTTCCTCTTTACGTCTCTCATTATCCAAGAACTACCTCAAACGAGGAACTTCCTGCTATATTTGTCCTCAACTGGAGTTTGCTAGGAGTATTTAAACCTGAATCAACCAGCAAATGGGAAAAAGGTTTACACATAACAGCCTTTTTATAAACATTCACAAATTTCTTTGTTAAAGAAGAACCAAATATTTGCCTTGCTAATAACTCAACTTCTGTTATATCTCTTGTTCTCAGCAAGAGCATATGAGGCGTCTATACCTATATTTCTAGCGTATTTTCCACTGTCAAACATATTTTGTGTAATAAGTATAACCAAGATATTTTTATGACGCCCCTTAGAAAAGACGTCCACAACAATTTTGTCATTTAGAGCTTCGAGAAATATATCATCCAGGATATATAGGATAGAGTGTGGTCCAGCTTCCGTATCTATCTCACTCATGGGGTCTACGATATTTGCAAAGAGTGAGAGTTTTGAACCAATTACTGGATCCGATTTCAAAGTATAGTTATCCACGCTGCACATAAATATGTGTTGAAACTTACTTCCATACTTCACTTCTAATTTTATCATAAGGTAGGGTTTACCCGAGTTAGAGAAGCTAGACACAATGATACACGCTGGCTCTCTAAAAAGGTCTAAATCTTCTGCTTGGAAACACTTGTACATTTTAATGATCCTGTATTTAACTAGTGTACTAGAAATGTAATGTTATAAGTACCATGGAATAAATAAAACATTTAATGGGAGTTGAGAACCATTTTGTTTTTACTCTAAAAAATAAAATAAGTGGAGAAAAGCAAAACGTAGCAATTATACACATTAAAGTATTATTATTATTATTATTATTATTATTATTATTATTATTATTATTATTATTATTATTATTATTATTATTATTCCTTCCAGTTTCCACCGTCAGTCCATTATAGAGGAATTTCAAACGGTAGTAGCAAAGTAGTCTTTAAGCTTTTCTTCTCTCTTTTTCCACAAATTTTCATAAACATGTGGAACTGCGTCCTGAGAGGAATAAGGTGGTTCCGCCTGTTTGATGAGTGTATTGTTAACTGGAACTAACTCCACTTACTATTTCCTAAGCACACCCCCTACAGTATACGGTTGTCCGTATGTGTAAGAACTGTATGGACTCAAATGATAACGTTTAAAAAAAAAAAAACCCAAGAGACACTTTTTCTTTTTCACTGTAGTTGTACTCATCTGACCCCGTATATTTTTAATTGACATGACAGTGATATAGTTGACTCGATGACCTCCCTGGATTCAGGAATACTGATCATGCCTTATAAGAGGATGGGTGTGTCGTGGAATACTATTCACCTGATTAATCTGTACCTGGTCGTTAAGTAGCAAAGGTTACATTTCAGATTTTAACTCCTCCACCTCTGCTATAAGAGTACTTCCAGTTTCTGATTTTAAAAGACCCAGCTCTCCTTTTCTCGCATTATTAAAACCGAATGATCAACATGGAAGGGTTCTTGAGCAAACTCCGAATTAAGATCAGTAACTTCCTGAGCAAAAATTAAACTATTGTTGTCAGTGTAAATGAGTTTGACTTTATCACCATAATTATTCTTGAGAACCGTATAAAAGAAGTAGTAGAGATCAAACTTACACACATATCTAGACTGTGTGCTGGGGTTCAACTCCCACTGACTCGGGTTATTACGTGTTAGAAAATGGGGAAGCGAAGAAAAGAGGAAGAATAAAGTCTCAAAAGGCAAGGGTAATCCAAGACCATCATTATCATGACTACTCAAAAAAAAGTTCCAAGATTCCACAAATGAAGTTCATTAGCTGGGATGATATCTTCGATTTTGTTGATGAAGCCACATGTAATCATTATTTTAAACTATAACATATCTTTTGATTTGAAATGCACATGTTCCTTAATTAAAACCCAAGAAATGTTGTGCTTCTATTATTCTTAACTTTATCATAATACCATTGTTCATAAACATAGCACGTAACTCAGGACATGTAAAATAACAAAACCGAAACTTTCTCGGCCTACATTTTGAATAATCGACATATCTTTGATTACATCCAAGCTGAAATAGACTAAATCAACAAAGTTTCTATTATGAAATGGATATTTTCATTAGGTGATGGGGGGCTATAGAAAGGTTGTAATAGTATGGTGCTGTACTTACCCAAATACTATACATAAAGGGGATGGAGCGTATAGCTAACCTCTATCCAACTGTGGCACTCCCAATAAGGCCTAATTTATATATTTTAACGAGATGAGGTAAAAGGGACAGTAGTTGTTCTCCAAAAGTGGTCTAGACAGGTATTGAAATGAATACCGCTGATATCGAATTCGTTCTGAAGAATGCAGTAGGAAATAAAAAGGCATTTTTACATATATGTATCCATTGACTGGCTTCAAGATACCCTTGATAAGGCCTAAGCTTATTAATCTTATGGTGAACACCCTCGCATCCTATAAAATCAAGAAGTCGGTCAATGGGTGGTTTTCTTAATACAGAGGTCACCATCTCAGAATATATTTTTTTACCCTTCTGGTATATTGCCCGTATGATCATTGGGTAAATTTTACTGATTTTTTTACGAAGGTATTACAATATGAAGTGGTTTACCAATACTATACAAATGGAAAATCACAATTCGGTTTTATGTGCCTCCTATTGTCTATATTTCACGTATAGTGTAACTTAAAACAGGGAGTGTGTAACCTTTAAGAAACCGACTTGAAGGAAACTGACTTAGCTGTATTCTTATTCTACCTTTTGCATCTGAATTCGAGGCTCTGTATGTATATCCGAAAAATACTAAACATGAATTCTCAATGAGGATTTACCAGGTGATAAGGGGACGTTATTAAACAGGTTCTGCCAGGGATGTTACAAAACGGAGTTAGATTAGTGTAAGATTTTTAACACTAAATGTTGGGCAAAGGTAAGATATTATTCATGATTTTTACACCCCGTTACCCCTCTCTATAGGGCTAACAACAGTTTATGAGAGAGAGAGAGAGAGAGAGAGAGAGAGAGAGAGAGAGAGAGAGAGAGAGAGAGAGAGAGAGAGAGAGTCTAATTATTTGGGTGCTTTAGCTCGAACGATGCTACATGTTTTTTTTTTAAATATTCAGTCGGCTAATAACAGTTTATGAGAGAGAGAGAGAGAGAGAGAGAGAGAGAGAGAGAGAGAGAGAGAGAGAGAGAGAGAGAGAGAGAGAGAGAGAGAGAGAGTAGGTGCGTCAAATTATTTAGCTTATGTTAGGACTGAAGATGCTACTCGTTTTTAAATGTCCCCTAATATGATTTGCTGGATTTCTATGCCTAATACAAAAGGCGCCTGGTAAAATTGTTTTAGGCGTTATATCACGGTCTAGGTATAGGCGTAATACCAAATTCCTCGAAAGTGGAATGGCAAGAATGCGTTCCTCCGTAGACAGGTGAGAGAGAGAGAGAGAGAGAGAGAGAGAGAGAGAGAGAGAGAGAGAGAGAGAGAGAGAGAGAGAGAGAGAGAGAGAGAGAGAAAGAGAGAGAGACTTGAAAAATAATGTGGTTGCGAAAAAAGTCTTAAAGCCAATATTTGTAACACTAGAGTTCGTCCCCAGTGAACTTCTTGGAAAGAGCACTATACGTACCTTCTTCATAACGGAAACTGTGTAATGACATTCACATATATCATCATACATAATTTGCATGTCAATTCCGTTTTGATAAACAAGCAACAGCAATTTTGAAACAAATATATGTAAACAAACACCATTTACCTTAGAGCTCGGACCCCGTGACCTTCACGGAAGTCACGTGCTACTGAGCTCTGATGGCAGATACCCTTTCAGTCTTTCAGAGAGGTCATTAAACTGAGTGCTCA
The DNA here is from genome assembly GCF_036898095.1 of Palaemon carinicauda. Lineage (NCBI taxonomy): Eukaryota > Metazoa > Arthropoda > Malacostraca > Decapoda > Palaemonidae > Palaemon > Palaemon carinicauda. Next base: position 79,233,250 of record NC_090730.1, on the reverse strand, counting down.
TGGAAAAAAAGGCTACAACTGCTTTCCTAGTATTCCTACCTTTCGTTTCCTTGCACCACTTTTCTTCCGGAATCTCATATTACCAAAAATAGACTGCATTCAAAAGAGACTTTGGAATCATTACTGTAAATAACTTCCACAGTGCTGCCAAACACTTAGAGGCAATGGGAATGTATTTCAATGAAAACAGAGCAGTAATCTGTAATGAGTAACTCAGTGCAGCATTAGAATTATATGAGAATTAAGATGTTATGGTAAAGGTAAGGACTACGTGAAAGAAAGGGATGGCAGGAGAAACAGCTACAGTTGCCGGTTTTGTGCAAAACAAGAGTTCAATTGTCTAATGGAAGGTAAAATAGATTCCATACCTAAATGAATCTAGATACCACAAGTTTTGGTTTCTGCTAGATGCAGAACAAATCCATAAAAAAGTTAGAAGTTCAGAATTATTGGATGGCGAGAGAATAAGGAAAAACTGTTTACATGGCAAATTTTACAGTATTGATTTGGATGGCTATGAACTTCATGATAAAGTCTTAGACGGGAGAATGTTCTTGGCAAGTAGAACGGTTGTTTAGATTTCCATTCCAGAGAAGCTCATCCAATTTATTATATAATATGATGATAGAAATATTTTTACCCAACTAAGAGTAGTACTCAAACATTGCTCACACTAGCAATTTCAATTTCAGTAAACTGAAATTAATTTTGGCTTATCTCATAGATAGACTTATTACCCTAGAATTCCTTAGTACAGCATTGAGCGCGAAGAGGTACAACTCATCAACTCTGATGATTTTATTGATAAATATAATTGTCATAAAGTTTTTTCTAATTTCTTAACAATCGGAGTTTAAATGTTAAAACTAAGCAGTTTCAGAAGCTGACGAATTAGTTTAAAATTTTTTTTTTCAGTTTTAATGAAAGTTCTTTGATTGGTAAGAGTTATTAGAGAATGGCCAATGACATCATTACAACAATGTAAGGATTGATTGCATAATTATACAAATAAGCTCTAAAATCTTTTTTACCATTGCCAATTAACACAACTTCTAAAGGTCAGAACTTCAGGATTATGTATTGTTTTTTATATTTTGTACAGACAATAAATCAAAAATTCATTTATTATTTTGGGGCAGAAGAGTACTGGTAAAATATTTATATCTCCCTATATAATGTTTGCACTGATAGATTCCATAACTTTAACTAACGAGTTTGCATTACTTTGAGGCTTTAATACATAAAAAAAAAGATTATCTAAAATTATTTCTATCAATGCTAACTTCTTCATTTATTACATTGCATAACTTTAAGATTATATATTGCCTTTTGAGTGATTTTTCTCCATTTCTATTTTTTTTATTTTATTATTTTTTTTGGCAGAATAGTGTTGATGAAACATTTAAATCTCACTACTGTACGCCTTTCAAGAGCAGGGTGCCCTATTTTACATGTATGTCATTTATTTGGGTAGTGGGAATCTGTCAGACAAATGATTATTTTTGGAAAAATTTCATATGCAAAAGATTTATGTATGTTATTGATGCCTTTATTCATGAATTTTATTAGTTAATAAGAAATAGAGAGGCAAATGCAGTTAGTAGTAATTGTAAAGATATAGAAAGAATTATAGAGAGACATGAGAGCAAACGAGAAGTTAGGCAGGTTGTTTTCAGTTAATTCCGCTGATATTTTCCATAAACATATCCCGGCATCCTGTTCCATTCTTGAATGATTCCTGGGTCCCAGACGAAAGGAGGCGAAAAAACCTACAAATCGTCACGTGACTAAGGATAGCTTGACACGCCCAGGACGACGATATATAAGCAACAGTGAGAGGTGATCTCTCTCTTTCTTTCCCAGAAAGTCACTCAGTATACTAGGTCTAAAGACCTACTTTAACTTGCCGGACTCGAGGCGAACAACTGAAGGAAGGTGTTTATTCAGGACCATTTAGCAGCCAAGGAATTCAGGGGAGCCATTTATCCCTCGAAACGAAGGACGACGAACAGAACTATTACGCCCGCACATGATAGACTATGAGTGTGTTTGGAGTGACGTCCCAAAGTGACCGCGGTGACTAGAACATCGTGCCAGCCTTCCCAACACCTGACAAAGGCTCATACTTCAGCGACGGCAGAAGGCCTACAATCAACGTATAGGCCCAATTAAATAAGGATACATCTAACTCTTCAGCCAGTGTCAAGACTTCTGAATTCAACACTACAGATTCATGTAAAACCCATTCTCTTTTGTTACTGCTTTGTAAGTGACTGTACGACCTTTTTGTGTCTAGTAAAGGAAAAAACTTGGCAACTAGTATCCCTCACCCTCGTAACTTTTCTTATGTTAACTCCTGAAAGAATCATTAAGTATTAAACAAGAATGGACTAAAATACAATTAAGAAATAGTAAGCAAAGGTATAAATACTAGACAATTAATAAGAAGATCTATTGAGAAGCTTATTACAAGAAACTCCAAAGGATTCATCACAAATTGTGGCAGCGTTAAGGGATACTTTGCCGTGTTATATGAAGTATTTGAACTAATACTGGCTTTATTTCAGATATGCGTTTTATTCATTATACGTGTTCCCTTATAAGTGTCGAAGAATTTCAAATCATAATCTCAAGAAAATAGAGGGAAACAAAAGGAGGTTGTGAACCAATGGATATATGAGTAGTTTGCATGCTTTCGTTCGCTCTCTTGTTTAGTATGATTACTAATATCTCTCTGTAGAATAGGAAGTTAGGGCATTTGTCTCTCGTAAGAAAAGTTTTGGTGTGTTTTGATTTTCCTTTTTTTTCAAAGTGGGCTATGAGTCTTGATAATATTTTCCAAAGAGTCACGCAATACCAGTATGACTTGAGATTAATTGCAGACAGATGGTCGCGAAGTGCTAGTGTAGGAAGACGTCAAATTTTGACTAGATATAGTAATTTGAGTAACCGAGCAAATATCGCCGATATGAATTCAACTGGGTTGATCACACAAACCACACAGTTTTGTGGAAATGTAGGTAGGGATAATCCCAACAAACAAAGATTAGAGAAATACAGTGTAGATAAGTGGTTAGCGGATACAGAGAATAGGATCGCTAGTTTTAAAATAACTGACGGAGTAGCAAAAATCAAACAGGCCATGTTGTTAGTCATCGTAGATGTAGGGAATGCTCACCTTACATTAAACGGTAAGGCTTTCAAAAACATTACAACTTTCAACGAATTCAAGGAGGAATGCAGACCATTGTGGCGATCGGCCAAGGAGACCGATCGGTTGTTGAACCTGTATAGGTTTACCTCAGCTAAATTTGAAGGTGATTCCATGCCCAGTTTGTATACCCAGGGTCTGAATCATTTAAGAGTAGTTAGGGAAGACATTTTGTCATTACCCACAATCACGGTAGGAGACAGAACCAAGTTTAGTGAGGATAATAACAAACTGGTAGATTTAGAGGAAATTCTGACTTATATGGCCTATGGTACATTGTATGCAGCCTTTGAGGAAAAAGAAAAGGAATGCTTTTAAAGACCTAAAGCTAGATCCTGCCCAGAAACTCACAAAAACTTTGAGCCAAATTTAGGAAGTGATATAGAAAAACGAGACCCAAGTTTACGATGTCACTTTTTCAGCGAATACCAAACAAACGGATTTTGAGCGAAGCGAAAAATCTATTTTTGGGTGAGATAGCCATGGCGTCCTGATGGAAGGATCCTTTTTGGTAGCTTCCTTGGGTAATCACTACTAGGATTTTCCCAGAGAATTAAACCACAGGTTATCACAGAATTCTAACTTCTGGAGCGAGTATCCTAAAGGTTTCCCCTTAAGACATCGTGTAACAACAGGGGACACGCATGTATAGACGTGCCACATAGCTATCTGCACCCCATATAGAGTTAACGCTTCAATATGGCGGACAGGGAGTGGCTGGGAGCTGAGCCGCAGCCGATCTAGATGTGGCGATATCGGTACTCGCGATGTAAACAGACGGACGCCATTGCTTTTGATGACGTCACGTCCGTCCTCATTCCGAAAGTCTGGAGCTCGCTCATCACCATGATACAGCGGTGCAGGGTGGGACCTGATAACAGACAGGGTGGGTCCATCAGGACGCCATGGCTATCTCACCCAAAAATAGATTTTTCGCTTCGCTCAAAATCCGTTTTTTGGGCTCAAGCCATGGCGTCCTGATGGAAGAGTACCAGAGAATTAGTGTATCGTGGTAGACTTTTTCCCTTTATAAGTGAGTGCTAAAACATTGAGCCGAAAGCATAGTGGTCTATACTAGAGCTACCGTGAGGCAGTTGCCTTCCTGCCCCCCTGGCATGGAAGTCCCCACGGGCTATGCTAAGATCAAAGTGGTCATGGGAAGGCTATTCATATAGGCTGAAGGAACAATGAGATCCATAAGATAAGTCAGAGCGATTTGGTATTCGCGTCGAAACAAACTTGAAGAAGTGGTGGTTGAACACTTCGTGTATGGAGTTGACTCATCTTCATAATTGAGTAAGTATTCGCTAAGGAGACTTACTTGCTCTATATAAATAAATGCCCGGAGTAAATCCTGGCATTTTCCTTAACCAGGAGTAAAGGGTAATAAAACTATGACAAATAGTATATTTCATAGTAAGAAAGGAGCAAGGGAGACGCACAAGTAATAAAATAGACATTTTATTATATAATTGCAGGTAAATCAATACATGTCATGCAATAAATAGTAAAAAACATTTACATTGATAAAAATGTACATAGTCATAAAGGCGTGCTCTTGAGTCTGAAAGGGAAGAATCAAGTATTAGTAGGCACTCGTTCTACGGAACGTTAGTCTTTATGTAACACACGTCATGCACGTGGCATGTAGCACTCATGTGGTAATCTACTATGACATTTCACCTGAGGTAAGAACAGTTAAAGAAAACACAAGGTGGTTTCTGCTTCACTACGTATCACTTGAGGGTCAACATAGGCACCCGACGAGTTAGAGTCCCTAATAACTCACTGTTCTAAGCAGAGTTCAGAGCAGGTTTCATAACACTACCTGCGGCTACCACAAAATGTTTCACTTCGTGCACTTGTTTCGCATAATGTTTAAAGAAAACACGCGAGGATTTCCAGCCTGTATAGTTCTTGAGGCTTTCGAAATCCATACTCTGAAAGAAATTCAGAGACGAAGCGACTTTCCTAGGATCATGACCAGCGGGTGTACTGTCTGGATCCGCTCTGCGAATGAAGTAGGTGATTTTTGCTCTCAATTGTTTTAGTGACAGGTTGCTGCCCGATGTTTCTCCTTTGAAGAGTTGGCCTCCACCAAAGTTTGAAGTTCTATGAAGATAGACCTTAAGGCTCTCTACTGGACATAGAGAGGCATCTTCCTTCAAGGGGCATATCCTCCACGGGCCCCATCGTTTGGTAGGTAATTCGTTCTTTGCGAGAAACGTCGGATCAGGGAAGAGGGAGAGGTCTCCTGAATCATTGAAAACGATATGTCCCTCTTCTCTAGATAGTGCCACTATTTCGCTGACTCGGGCTCCCGAAGCTAGAGCGAAGAGAAATATAACTTTCTGAGTCAGGTCCTTAAGAGGGCATGAATCATTGTCCAAGTTGGAGGCGAAGTGGAGAACTTTGTCTAGAGACCAAGTGATTGGTCTCGGAGGGGGTGCCGGTCGTAAACGGGCACAGGCCTTCGGTAGTTTGTTGAAGATGTCACTAGACAGATCTATTTGGAAGGCGTATGACAAAGGTCTGGTCAAGGCCGATTTGCAAGTAGAAATCGTGTTGGCTGCCAAGCCTTGTCCATGAAGGTGAATGAAGAAGGACATGCAAAAATCTATGGTGATTTTCGAGGGGTTCTTTGCCTTGACGAAGGAGACCCATTTCCTCCAAGACGATTCGTATTGCCTTCTCGTGGATTCGGTCTTGTATTCCTCGAGGAAGTCTAGACTCTTCTTCGAAATCCCAAACCTTTTCTTAGCGGCTAGGGTGAGAAAATCATGAGATGAAGGTCCTTGATTTTCGATGATGAAGCGAAGACAGTCGACTTCTGTATTTGCTGGGAGAGAACTGGGTCCGGGAGGGGGATCAGCGTTGGCTGCATCTCCAGGATCAAGGGGTACCAGTTGCTGCGGGGCCACTTGGGAGCCACTAGAGCTGCTGTCCCTTTGAAGGTTCTCAATTTGGAGAGGACTTTCAGCAGAAGATTGGTGGGAGGGAACAGGTAAATCTTGGCCCATCTGTTCCAATCCAAGGTCATGGCGTCCACCGCTTCCGCTTTGGGGTCCTCGTACGGGGCTACATATCGAGGAAGTTGATGGTTGTCGCTCGTTGCGAAGAGGTCGATCTGGAGTTCTGGGACTCTGTGAGAGATGAAGGAGAATGATCTTGCGTGTAGAGACCATTCCGACTCTATCGGGTTTGTCCGAGATAGAGCATCCGCTGTCACGTTGCGGAATCCTTGTAGGTGAACTGCAGACAGGTGCCATTTCTTCCTTTCTGCCAGACGGAAGATTGTCAGGAGCACCTGATTTATCTTGGGCGATCTTGAGCCCTGGCGATTGAGACAACGCACTACCACAGAGCTGTCCAGGGTCAGGCGAATGTGTACCGACGGGGGCGGGGAGAGTTTCTTCAGCGTCAGAAGAACCGCCATGGCCTCCAAGATGTTGATGTGAAACGTCTTGAATAGGGGAGACCAAGTGCCTTGAGCCTGTTGTTGGTGGGAGTGACCTCCCCAACCCTCCAATGAAGCGTCCGTATGGATGTTGAGAGATGGAGGTGGGTGTTGGAGAGGAAGGGACCTTTTTAGGGCCCTCGCTTCTGACCACGGCTTTAGAAGAAGTCGAAGTCTGCTTGGGAGCCGTCTCTTGAGGTCTCTTCGAGCGACGGATGCGGAACGTCTCCAGACTCCCGCTGCATCCTTTAGCTGTGCACGAAGCACTGGGTTTGTGATCGAGGCGAACTGTAGAGAGCCTAGAACTTGTTCCTGCTGGCGTCTCGAGATCCGTTTGGATTTTAACAGTCGCTTGACGGACCCTGCTATTTCCTTCCTTTTCTTTGCTGGAATGGAAAGGCGGTGTGACTGAAGATTCCAGTGGATGCCTAACCATTGGAACTTCTGAGCTGGAGATAGGCGAGACTTTTTCGCGTTTATCTGGAATCCCAGGTGTTCGAGAAACTGGGTAACTTTTCTGCAGGATTCTATACAATCCTCGGGCGAGGGCGCCCACACTAGCCAGTCGTCGAGGTAGGCCATCACCTGGACATTTCGGATGCGGAGCTGTTGTACTACTGCGTCCGCTAGCTTTGTGAATATCCGAGGGGCCACGTTGAGTCCGAAGGGCATGGCCCGGAAGGCATAGCTTTTCCGTTGGAGTCGGAATCCTAGGTAGGAGGAAGCGTGATGGTTCATTGGTATGTGCCAGTATGCGTCCGCCAGGTCTATCGAGACCGTGAAAGACCCTCGAGGCAGGAGGGTTCTGATCTGTTGGAGAGTCAGCAACTTGAACTTGTCGTTCGATATGAATACGTTGAGGGGGGATAAGTCCAGAATGACTCTGAGTCTGTCTGAGTCTTTCTTGGGAACACAAAACAGTCTCCCTTGGAACCTTGTGGACTTCACCCTTCTTATCACCTTCTTGTTCAAGAGGTCTAGCACATATTCTTCCAAGAGGGGGGTTGAAGGTTGGAAGAATTGCTGGAAGGTTGGGGGTGGTTGCGCCCAGCTCCAGCCCAGACCTTTCTTGATGATGCTGTGTGCCCAGGAGTCGAAGGTCCAGCGATCCTGGAAGTGGCGGAGTCTTCCTCCCACCGGAAGCACTTCATTGCTTCTGTGGTCCCGAGGACTTGCTGCCTCGGCCGCTAGCTCCCTGTCCTCCTCTGCCTCTGGAGGGCCGGCGAGAGGAATCTCTGCCGGAACCCCTGCCTGAGCTTCTACTCTTGGGACGAAAGGTAGTGGAGTGCTGCTCGAAGGTGGGGTTGAAGGCCGGTGATGAGGGCAAAACCGGCTGTGGGACCAACTGAAAGGTCTGTGGCGGCTGAGCGACCACTTGGGGAGTAGCGGGTGCCGGAAACTGGCGTCTGTGCTGACGTTGCTGGGGTCTATGCTTCGACTGCTTCCTCTTAGGCTGAGGACCGTCATCCTGAGAGGGCTTTCTCTTCCTAGACATGCCCCATTTGTTGAGAAGGTTCCTGTTCTCAGATGCGGCCTTGTCTGTGATCTCTTTCACTAGATCAGACGGGAAGAGGTACTTGCCCCAGATGTTGGAGGCAATCAGTTTCCGGGGTTCGTGTCTGACAGTGGCACTGGAGAACACGAATTCTCTGCAGGCTCTACGAGCTCGCATGAAATGGTACAGATCCTTGACTAAGGTTGCCATGTGAGATTTGGCAAGGACCATGTAATGGTCAGGGACTTTGGTGTCACCAGCCATTACGTCCATCTGGACCTGGAGAGTGAGAGATGCTGCCAGCCTCTCCTTCGTTTCCTGTTCCCTACGAAGGAAATGTTCGTTTAGCTTGGGGAGGTCCTCATTAAACTGACGTCCAGCAACGTCAGGATCTAGTTTGCCCACCACGAAGGTGTGTTGCACATCCTTCCAGTGTTTGGTGTCGGGCGGGGTGGCTACGGAGAAAGGTCTGCATTCCTCCAATGCAGGGCAGGATTTCCCTTCCTCTACAGCCTTAAGGCAGGCAGCGAAGGCCTTTTCCGTGAAGGGTAGCATCACTTCATCGGGCGCAACGTAGGTGGGGTACTTCTTGCTCAGAGCCGGAAGTCCAGAGCAGGTAAAGCCTCTGCTCTTAAGCGCTTTGGCAAGCATAGCCTGGGCCTTCGAGAGATCGAACACTATTTTCTCCTTCGGTTCGGTCTCTTCCTTTGAGGATGGTTCTGAACGTAGACGGACGTAACAGTCCGGATACGCCTCAAAGCGGGGGAAGAACTCCACTTCTTCCAGGGGTATGGAACCGATCTTATCGCTGACGAAGATCTTGTCATCAGCGATGACCATATGCTCGGCGAACCGCCACGGATTGTCGCTCGAGCATGCGGGGAGGTCCTTGATGGAGATTTTGCGAGATTCCTTGGAACCTCCCATCGACCGAATGATCTTGTGAGTTTCTTGGAGCTTCTGCTCCATCACGGATTCAATGAGCCGAATCATATCCTGTGCCGTAGGTAGAGGAGTCGTGGTGGAGGACGTAGATGGGAGAGACACTTCCGTCGGTGTAGGAGTAGGAGGGGGGATGGAGGGAGGGGCATCCTCCTTATCGGACTCGGTATATACTACCCGGTCCTCTTCTTCATCATCCTCCCCTTCACCCTGGGCCATAAGGGTTTTCTCGGTGTCCTCCGAGATCTCTGACATGTGTTCATCATGTTCTGAATCCAGGTGACAATCACTCATGGACTGAGCCATGACAGTATCAGGTTCCACTGTGATCTGGACGACGGGGATCTGTTTAACTGGGACCACTGAGTCTGGTGAGGCCTTTGGGAACAGCAAAGACCTCATTTCTTCTGTGGCTAGGTATGGTCCAGTGGCGTTCTTTTGAAAGCCACGTACCCACTTGCGTAGGTTGTCCCAAGCAGTGTCCCGAATCTCTGCTGAGGGAGGGTCATAGAATGCTTTCTGTAGGCATTCTTGGCAGACCGAACAGGTGGTGGGGCCCCAGTACTTGAGATCCCCTCTCTTGTGAGCACAAGGGGCGTGTGTCCTACACGCCGTGTGTCCATAAAAGTGTGGCCGACGGACCGCGCAGAAGTCGTGGTCACACTTGACGTACTCCTCCTGTAAAAGAAAGAGACGATGAGTATTGTAGAGTCATAATATGGCTCGTATATAAAGTTAATTATTAACAAGTTAATATTAACATAAGTTAATTGTGATGCACAGAAGGGTGGGTGAAAGGAGACAGACGCATGCCTCGTGTAACCCGCCCGGCTGGTTGCCGTAGCATCAGACAGTCCCAGGTGGCCGTAGGCCTCCATGGAAGGTGTCTTGATAATGGGAATTCCATTAGAATTACCATATAGACTAGGCTTGAAATCTTATCAAGAAAGTCTGGGGATCATGAGATCCTAGTAGGGTTCCGGCAACCAGACGTGCCAATTACACGTAGCGTGCTGGAAAGATGAAACACGCAAGAAGACAGAGTGAAAACTGAACAAAATGTACGATTCCGTACCAATTTGTCTGCGTTAACAAGCCGTCTAGGTGCGGTTTTTAGGAGCTATCGCTAGTAAAGATAGCTGAGAGAAGGGGTGCAAGGCATCTTGCCGCCTCCGGACTGGTCCGGCATACCCCCGGCACGCCGGAAGCCGCTCGAGCAGAGTTTCTGGCATTCAAGAATGATCATTCTATGGTCAAAAGAAGCCAGGGTGGCGGCAGCCGGTAGCGGCGGCCGCCGGCAAGGAGCGGCGGTTCCGGCAGCCGGAGGCAGTCGGAGGGTGACAGGGGTAAGGATAAAGGAGCATAGCCGGGGCCGGGGGCCGGCAGCTAGTGCCGGCACTCCGGGAGGGGTCGGCAGTGTGCCTAGGCTATGAGGGAATGGAGAGGCCACGGCGGTAAGCCGGCGGCCGGCGGCGATCCCCCGGTACTCGGGGGAAGGCGGCAAGGATAAGGAAGTCACCCGTAGTGGCGGTAAAGCCGGGGTAGAGGCGGCAAGGGACAAGCACCAAAGATGGAGGTGGGATGGCAAGGCTGTACTAGCCTAGTCAAGACACCTCTGGAAAAGGTACCACCATGATAGAGGTGAATCTATCATCCTAAGCAGGAGCCGCAATGGCCGGGGCTAAGGCAGTCCAAGAGAGGACAGGGTGTACCCAAAGAAGGGGTGGAGACTCTTCGTGTCGACCAAAGATAACTGACTCCATAGCACTATGGAGGGACTATGTATCAGAGCGGACAACACTGGGAGCACCACGGGGTCCAGCACTCCAGCCTAGGGTGGAGTGTAGGACAGGGGACATATGAAGCCTAACCTATTGGTAGGTTAGGCTAGGCAAGAGATAGGTTGGGGGGGGAAAGGGTCTTCTTATAAGAAAGGATGGGTTATGTACCAGAGCGGCCACCTAGGAAGGGAGATGCTCACCCTAACCTATAGTAGGTGGACCAACTGAAAAACGGTGCACGCGTATATTTCAGCAAGGTACATAAACCAGCCCTCCCAACCTAACCTGGATTAGGGTCGTTAGACCCTAATCAAGGAAGGGAGAAGACGTATCGCAAGGAAAAGGTCCAGGACCGATTCAGCTTAAAGGAGGTGATCCTACCTTTAAGGTCCGCAACACTAAGGGAGGGGTCATTCCCTTAGATGGGGAGGCGATACAGTACTCTGAGGAGTCTTGTCCTATCACATGTAATAGGATACAAGATTACAAGAGGGAAGCCCTAGGGCTAGGGATGAAGAGAGCATATAGGGGTCCTATCATAAGGTTAGGTTAGCAAGGCACTCAAGATAACCTACCCCCTATATGGTCCCTGAAGGTGAAAAAAACCTTGCATCACTGTCAATGGTATTGTAAAATAATGCCAAAATCTTCATAACTAACACTAGGATCACTGGAATATCATGCATTAACACTGGTATAGGCTCACTGGCCTAGGGGCTAATCAAAGCCTACTCGTATGGGGTCAGCGAAGACCCTAATTAAAGCGTCAAAAACACGATATAAAGTTCCTAGCTATGAAGACTAAATAACTAATAGCGCTGATTAGTAATTTATATACCGGTAAGGCTGTTGCGGCTAACTAAATAAGGCATGCAAGGAACAGCAGCGTCATAAAATGGCGCTGACCGGTCTGGCAAAGCTCTGTCACAATTATGCAAATATCTCGAAAAGTAAGATTTACTTTAAGGCCAGAGCTTATTTAAACAATACTTTAACCTTTGTACTCAACTTTCCAGAAGAAGGTGAAGCTGACGGTTGAGACATAGCGAGGATGCAAGTAGATAAAGTCGCACAAAGGGAAAAATACGTCCAATCGAGCGAGCTACTAGCAAAGGAATGAGGATGGACGTGACGTCATCAAAAGCAATGGCGTCCGTCTGTTTACATCGCGAGTACCGATATCGCCACATCTAGATCGGCTGCGGCTCAGCTCCCAGCCACTCCCTGTCCGCCATATTGAAGCGTTAACTCTATATGGGGTGCAGATAGCTATGTGGCACGTCTATACATGCGTGTCCCCTGTTGTTACACGATGTCTTAAGGGGAAACCTTTAGGATACTCGCTCCAGAAGTTAGAATTCTGTGATAACCTGTGGTTTAATTCTCTGGGAAAATCCTAGTAGTGATTACCCAAGGAAGCTACCAAAAAGGATCCTTCCATCAGGACGCCATGGCTTGAGCCCAAAAAAAGAGGTATCAGAATTACAGGGAAGATAAAAATAACAAGTCCAGTAAGAATAAACATTACCATAAAAATTATCATTATAACCAGCCCCCTTACAAGTCACATGAACAAAGCAAAGGAAATTATAATGAAACATATAAATCTAGAGGAAATTACCATCAAAGGGGAGCTAGACCAAGGAATAGGTATTGCCAGTATTGTCTAAAGGTGCATACACACTGTGCTGAGGTTTCGTGTTAACACGCCATATGACGTGTCAACACACAGCAAGAGATTGCATCACATTACACAACGACGTTTTTATATATCTGATGCCTGCTACGTCAGAAAGATTTGATTTTTTGTGGAGTGAGCACGTTCTTTCTTTATTATCCTCCAATTTTGTGTTGTAAAAATTGAAAATGAATGAAAATATGTTAAATTAACTCGATGAAGATGAGGAGCAGTTAGTAGCAATAACTATAGTGCTTGCTACTTCTGGGAAAAAAACTCAAACAAATAGAGTAGTACCTGTTGAATAATATCGAAACACTATAGAATAATTTCAAAACGTAGAATAATATAAAAACACTATAAAATTATTTCAAAACATAGAATAACATCGAAACACTATAGAATAATATCGAAACACTATAGAATAACTTCGAAACACTATTGAATAATATCAAAACACTACAATTATATGCGCCAACACCTATCTGACGCAGATTTCCTTCTGACGAATATCTGGGAGTTTTAAATTTGATCTGATGCATGTTGATACATGTTATGTCGTGTAACACGTCAGCTGACGTTTTACGCAACATATCAGACCATTGTGAACTGCATTATGAGAACGCCTGTTCCAGAATTTTGGCTAACACGTGTTAACACGTCATATGGCGTGTTAACACGAAACGTTAGCACAGTGTGTATGCACCTTTAGAGGAGGTCACACAGACCAAGAATGTAAGTACCAAGTTAAGAAATATAATAAACCCTCAGACAGTGCTCCTCCGGCCCAAGCAAAGGATAACTCAAACTCTACAAATTACTCCGAAGAAAAACAAGGTAACAGAAAGTGACTAGAAGAGCAGGAAAGGAGTACAGGAAATAGGGAAACCTAAAAAATGGAAGGATGTTACAGGTAGCGGAAATACATCCACGTTGCCAGGAACATATTTATCCTTCCGACAGCAATCAATACCTAAAAAAATATCAAGATAGAAGGTAGAGAATGTCTTAGTTTGTTAGATTTAGGAAGTATTGTAAATCTCATAGGGCTCCATATCTTGACTGATTATTAAATATACCTATTTTCTCGATGAAGGGTGAGGCTTCATTAGTTCAGGGAATAACTGGTAATCAGGTTAACAATGTAGGAGCCATAGATTTAAACATTGAATTGCTAGAGATGAAGTGTCAAGTGCCATTTTTGGTCTTTCAAGAGGTAGCATTTCCTGCTCAAGCTTTGATTTTATTTGAAACAATGAAAGATTTTGTCATAGTTTTTGGATTGTCGAGACAGAAGACTAATTCTAAAGGGAAATAATCAGGCAGTCTGTTTCCAACTTGTCGATGACAAGTCCACTGCAAATTTGGCCAATTTGCAGGTGGCCGCTTTGATAGTTGAAACACACGCTGGTTCAGAAAGAGAAAAGGGAATCAAAGTAAAATCAGAAGAAAAGGAGAAAGAAGAAAATTTAGCAATTGCACATCGAAAGGGAGAAATTACTTCGTTTGAAGGCAGCATAAATACTAAGGAAGGAAATGTCGACAAAGAATATGTGAGAATAGAGGAAAAGGAATTCCTAGAAGTTTTGCTGCTAAGCACCGGAGTTAAGACGCTTAAGAGAAACAGAATCTCATCACGGAGGAGATGAAGATTCATGTTTTTGTACTCAAGTACAAACTGGGGAAATAAGTCTGATCAGCACAACAGATGAAAACAAAATAACTTTTAGGTTCGCTAGAGATGTAGTACTACTGCCCAATACTCTTACTAGAGTATATTTAATAACCCGCCTACACACAAATAATGATGTAATATTGACCCCATAAAGTGTGCCAAAATTTGTCAGAATGGATAATTCATTAGTTCAGATGGAGGGATTAGCCTGTACTACTTATGTCATAAATTATACTGATAAAAAGACTCAATTTGTTAGCGGGTACCGAATTTTGTACAGAAATAGAAGTTACACAAAAGATAATTCTGTTAGAGGAGGAAGCATTCTTTACCATAGGAAACATTGATGCAGGAATAGATAGGGATATAGATAACACAGATTTTCCTGAGTACAGAAAAAGATTAATAGAAACCTTAAATAGACAGGCAAGGCATAGCAATTACCGGTGA
>NC_090730.1:79201061-79213561 GCF_036898095.1 Palaemon carinicauda | reverse complement strand
CTTGGGATCGAACGCTAGCCCCTTCTAATGAAAGGCCAGGTCGAAACCAACCATGCCACGAGAGCCCATAAAAGGAAATCTTAACCTGACACTAATCTAGCTGTCCGAGGATTTACCTGGTGAGACATCAGTCTCTTTACCAGCGAGTTTTACCAGATTTCCCCGGGCCACCACGTGACACAATTGGTAGTAATTCATTCAAATTACCCCTAATGAGTCAATATGGATAAATATCAACACAACATCGTGTTCAAATAGAAATAAATTTCTACCTCATACTTGGGATCGAACGCTAGCCCCTTCTAATGAAAGGCCAGGTCGAAACCAACCATGCCACGAGAGCCCATAAAAGGAAATCTTAACCTGACACTAATCTAGCTGTCCGAGGATTTACCTGGTGAGACATCAGTCTCTTTACCAGCGAGTTTTACCAGATTTCCCCGGGCCACCACGTGACACAATTGGTAGTAATTCATTCAAATTACCCCCAATGAGTCAATATGGATAAATATCAACACAACATCGTGTTCAAATAGAAATAAATTTCTACCTCATACTTGGGATTGAATGCTAGCCCCTTCTAATGAAAGGCCAGGTCGAAACCAACCATGCCACGAGAGCCCATAAAAGGAAATCTTAACCTGACACTAATCTAGCTGTCCGAGGATTTACCTGGTGAGACATCAGTCTCTTTACCAGCGAGTTTCACCAGATTTCCCCGGGCCACCACGTGACACAATTGGTAGTAATTCATTCAAATTACCCCTAATGAGTCAATATGGATAAATATCAACACAACATCGTGTTCAAATAGAAATAAATTTCTACCTCATACTT
The DNA here is from genome assembly GCF_036898095.1 of Palaemon carinicauda. Taxonomy (NCBI): domain Eukaryota; kingdom Metazoa; phylum Arthropoda; class Malacostraca; order Decapoda; family Palaemonidae; genus Palaemon; species Palaemon carinicauda. The sequence continues at coordinate 79,212,724 of NC_090730.1, read as the reverse complement.
GGGATCGAACGCTAGCCCCTTCTAATGAAAGGCCAGGTCGAAACCAACCATGCCACGAGAGCCCATAAAAGGAAATCTTAACCTGACACTAATCTAGCTGTCCGAGGATTTACCTGGTGAGACATCAGTCTCTTTACCAGCGAGTTTTACCAGATTTCCCCGGGCCACCACGTGACACAATTGGTAGTAATTCATTCAAATTACCCCTAATGAGTCAATATGGATAAATATCAACACAACATCGTGTTCAAATAGAAATAAATTTCTACCTCATACTTGGGATCGAACGCTAGCCCCTTCTAATGAAAGGCCAGGTCGAAACCAACCATGCCACGAGAGCCCATAAAAGGAAATCTTAACCTGACACTAATCTAGCTGTCCGAGGATTTACCTGGTGAGACATCAGTCTCTTTACCAGCGAGTTTTACCAGATTTCCCCGGGCCACCACGTGACACAATTGGTAGTAATTCATTCAAATTACCCCTAATGAGTCAATATGGATAAATATCAACACAACATCGTGTTCAAATAGAAATAAATTTCTACCTCATACTTGGGATCGAACGCTAGCCCCTTCTAATGAAAGGCCAGGTCGAAACCAACCATGCCACGAGAGCCCATAAAAGGAAATCTTAACCTGACACTAATCTAGCTGTCCGAGGATTTACCTGGTGAGACATCAGTCTCTTTACCAGCGAGTTTTACCAGATTTCCCCGGGCCACCACGTGACACAATTGGTAGTAATTCATTCAAATTACCCCTAATGAGTCAATATGGATAAATATCAACACAACATCGTGTTCAAATAGAAATAAATTTCTACCTCATACTTGGGATCGAACGCTAGCCCCTTCTAATGAAAGGCCAGGTCGAAACCAACCATGCCACGAGAGCCCATAAAAGGAAATCTTAACCTGACACTAATCTAGCTGTCCGAGGATTTACCTGGTGAGACATCAGTCTCTTTACCAGCGAGTTTTACCAGATTTCCCCGGGCCACCACGTGACACAATTGGTAGTAATTCATTCAAATTACCCCTAATGAGTCAATATGGATAAATATCAACACAACATCGTGTTCAAATAGAAATAAATTTCTACCTCATACTTGGGATCGAACGCTAGCCCCTTCTAATGAAAGGCCAGGTCGAAACCAACCATGCCACGAGAGCCCATAAAAGGAAATCTTAACCTGACACTAATCTAGCTGTCCGAGGATTTACCTGGTGAGACATCAGTCTCTTTACCAGCGAGTTTTACCAGATTTCCCCGGGCCACCACGTGACACAATTGGTAGTAATTCATTCAAATTACCCCTAATGAGTCAATATGGATAAATATCAACACAACATCGTGTTCAAATAGAAATAAATTTCTACCTCATACTTGGGATCGAACGCTAGCCCCTTCTAATGAAAGGCCAGGTCGCAACCAACCATGCCACGAGAGCCCATAAAAGGAAATCTTAACCTGACACTAATCTAGCTGTCCGAGGATTTACCTGGTGAGACATCAGTCTCTTTACCAGCGAGTTTTACCAGATTTCCCCGGGCCACCACGTGACACAATTGGTAGTAATTCATTCAAATTACCCCTAATGAGTCAATATGGATAAATATCAACACAACATCGTGTTCAAATAGAAATAAATTTCTACCTCATACTTGGGATCGAACGCTAGCCCCTTCTAATGAAAGGCCAGGTCGAAACCAACCATGCCACGAGAGCCCATAAAAGGAAATCTTAACCTGACACTAATCTAGCTGTCCGAGGATTTACCTGGTGAGACATCAGTCTCTTTACCAGCGAGTTTTACCAGATTTCCCCGGGCCACCACGTGACACAATTGGTAGTAATTCATTCAAATTACCCCTAATGAGTCAATATGGATAAATATCAACACAACATCGTGTTCAAATAGAAATAAATTTTCTACCTCATACTTGGGATCGAACGCTAGCCCCTTCTAATGAAAGGCCAGGTCGAAACCAACCATGCCACGAGAGCCCATAAAAGGAAATCTTAACCTGACACTAATCTAGCTGTCCGAGGATTTACCTGGTGAGACATCAGTCTCTTTACCAGCGAGTTTTACCAGATTTCCCCGGGCCACCACGTGACACAATTGGTAGTAATTCATTCAAATTACCCCTAATGAGTCAATATGGATAAATATCAACACAACATCGTGTTCAAATAGAAATAAATTTCTACCTCATACTTGGGATCGAACGCTAGCCCCTTCTAATGAAAGGCCAGGTCGAAACCAACCATGCCACGAGAGCCCATAAAAGGAAATCTTAACCTGACACTAATCTAGCTGTCCGAGGATTTACCTGGTGAGACATCAGTCTCTTTACCAGCGAGTTTTACCAGATTTCCCCGGGCCACCACGTGACACAATTGGTAGTAATTCATTCAAATTACCCCTAATGAGTCAATATGGATAAATATCAACACAACATCGTGTTCAAATAGAAATAAATTTCTACCTCATACTTGGGATCGAACGCTAGCCCCTTCTAATGAAAGGCCAGGTCGAAACCAACCATGCCACGAGAGCCCATAAAAGGAAATCTTAACCTGACACTAATCTAGCTGTCCGAGGATTTACCTGGTGAGACATCAGTCTCTTTACCAGCGAGTTTTACCAGATTTCCCCAGGCCACCACGTGACACAATTGGTAGTAATTCATTCAAATTACCCCTAATGAGTCAATATGGATAAATATCAACACAACATCGTGTTCAAATAGAAATAAATTTCTACCTCATACTTGGGATCGAACGCTAGCCCCTTCTAATGAAAGGCCAGGTCGAAACCAACCATGCCACGAGAGCCCATAAAAGGAAATCTTAACCTGACACTAATCTAGCTGTCCGAGGATTTACCTGGTGAGACATCAGTCTCTTTACCAGCGAGTTTTACCAGATTTCCCCGGGCCACCACGTGACACAATTGGTAGTAATTCATTCAAATTACCCCTAATGAGTCAATATGGATAAATATCAACACAACATCGTGTTCAAATAGAAATAAATTTCTACCTCATACTTGGGATCGAACGCTAGCCCCTTCTAATGAAAGGCCAGGTCGAAACCAACCATGCCACGAGAGCCCATAAAAGGAAATCTTAACCTGACACTAATCTAGCTGTCCGAGGATTTACCTGGTGAGACATCAGTCTCTTTACCAGCGAGTTTTACCAGATTTCCCCGGGCCACCACGTGACACAATTGGTAGTAATTCATTCAAATTACCCCTAATGAGTCAATATGGATAAATATCAACACAACATCGTGTTCAAATAGAAATAAATTTCTACCTCATACTTGGGATCGAACGCTAGCCCCTTCTAATGAAAGGCCAGGTCGAAACCAACCATGCCACGAGAGCCCATAAAAGGAAATCTTAACCTGACACTAATCTAGCTGTCCGAGGATTTACCTGGTGAGACATCAGTCTCTTTACCAGCGAGTTTTACCAGATTTCCCCGGGCCACCACGTGACACAATTGGTAGTAATTCATTCAAATTACCCCCTAATGAGTCAATATGGATAAATATCAACACAACATCGTGTTCAAATAGAAATAAATTTCTACCTCATACTTGGGATCGAACGCTAGCCCCTTCTAATGAAAGGCCAGGTCGAAACCAACCATGCCACGAGAGCCCATAAAAGGAAATCTTAACCTGACACTAATCTAGCTGTCCGAGGATTTACCTGGTGAGACATCAGTCTCTTTACCAGCGAGTTTTACCAGATTTCCCCGGGCCACCACGTGACACAATTGGTAGTAATTCATTCAAATTACCCCTAATGAGTCAATATGGATAAATATCAACACAACATCGTGTTCAAATAGAAATAAATTTCTACCTCATACTTGGGATCGAACGCTAGCCCCTTCTAATGAAAGGCCAGGTCGAAACCAACCATGCCACGAGAGCCCATAAAAGGAAATCTTAACCTGACACTAATCTAGCTGTCCGAGGATTACCTGGTGAGACATCAGTCTCTTTACCAGCGAGTTTTACCAGATTTCCCCGGGCCACCACGTGACACAATTGGTAGTAATTCATTCAAATTACCCCTAATGAGTCAATATGGATAAATATCAACACAACATCGTGTTCAAATAGAAATAAATTTCTACCTCATACTTGGGATCGAACGCTAGCCCTTCTAATGAAAGGCCAGGTCGAAACCAACCATGCCACGAGAGCCCATAAAAGGAAATCTTAACCTGACACTAATCTAGCTGTCCGAGGATTTACCTGGTGAGACATCAGTCTCTTTACCAGCGAGTTTTACCAGATTTCCCCGGGCCACCACGTGACACAATTGGTAGTAATTCATTCAAATTACCCCTAATGAGTCAATATGGATAAATATCAACACAACATCGTGTTCAAATAGAAATAAATTTCTACCTCATACTTGGGATCGAACGCTAGCCCCTTCTAATGAAAGGCCAGGTCGAAACCAACCATGCCACGAGAGCCCATAAAAGGAAATCTTAACCTGACACTAATCTAGCTGTCCGAGGATTTACCTGGTGAGACATCAGTCTCTTTACCAGCGAGTTTTACCAGATTTCCCCGGGCCACCACGTGACACAATTGGTAGTAATTCATTCAAATTACCCCTAATGAGTCAATATGGATAAATATCAACACAACATCGTGTTCAAATAGAAATAAATTTCTACCTCATACTTGGGATCGAACGCTAGCCCTTCTAATGAAAGGCCAGGTCGAAACCAACCATGCCACGAGAGCCCATAAAAGGAAATCTTAACCTGACACTAATCTAGCTGTCCGAGGATTTACCTGGTGAGACATCAGTCTCTTTACCAGCGAGTTTTACCAGATTTCCCCGGGCCACCACGTGACACAATTGGTAGTAATTCATTCAAATTACCCCTAATGAGTCAATATGGATAAATATCAACACAACATCGTGTTCAAATAGAAATAAATTTCTACCTCATACTTGGGATCGAACGCTAGCCCCTTCTAATGAAAGGCCAGGTCGAAACCAACCATGCCACGAGAGCCCATAAAAGGAAATCTTAACCTGACACTAATCTAGCTGTCCGAGGATTTACCTGGTGAGACATCAGTCTCTTTACCAGCGAGTTTTACCAGATTTCCCCGTCCACCACGTGACACAATTGGTAGTAATTCATTCAAATTACCCCTAATGAGTCAATATGGATAAATATCAACACAACATCGTGTTCAAATAGAAATAAATTTCTACCTCATACTTGGGATCGAACGCTAGCCCCTTCTAATGAAAGGCCAGGTCGCAACCAACCATGCCACGAGAGCCCATAAAAGGAAATCTTAACCTGACACTAATCTAGCTGTCCGAGGATTTACCTGGTGAGACATCAGTCTCTTTACCAGCGAGTTTTACCAGATTTCCCCGGGCCACCACGTGACACAATTGGTAGTAATTCATTCAAATTACCCCTAATGAGTCAATATGGATAAATATCAACACAACATCGTGTTCAAATAGAAATTAATTTCTACCTCATACTTGGGATCGAACGCTAGCCCCTTCTAATGAAAGGCCAGGTCGAAACCAACCATGCCACGAGAGCCCATAAAAGGAAATCTTAACCTGACACTAATCTAGCTGTCCGAGGATTTACCTGGTGAGACATCAGTCTCTTTACCAGCGAGTTTTACCAGATTTCCCCGGGCCACCACGTGACACAATTGGTAGTAATTCATTCAAATTACCCCTAATGAGTCAATATGGATAAATATCAACACAACATCGTGTTCAAATAGAAATAAATTTCTACCTCATACTTGGGATCGAACGCTAGCCCCTTCTAATGAAAGGCCAGGTCGAAACCAACCATGCCACGAGAGCCCATAAAAGGAAATCTTAACCTGACACTAATCTAGCTGTCCGAGGATTTACCTGGTGAGACATCAGTCTCTTTACCAGCGAGTTTTACCAGATTTCCCCGGGCCACCACGTGACACAATTGGTAGTAATTCATTCAAATTACCCCTAATGAGTCAATTTGGATAAATATCAACACAACATCGTGTTCAAATAGAAATAAATTTCTACCTCATACTTGGGATCGAACGCTAGCCCCTTCTAATGAAAGGCCAGGTCGAAACCAACCATGCCACGAGAGCCCATAAAAGGAAATCTTAACCTGACACTAATCTAGCTGTCCGAGGATTTACCTGGTGAGACATCAGTCTCTTTACCAGCGAGTTTTACCAGATTTCCCCGGGCCACCACGTGACACAATTGGTAGTAATTCCTTCAAATTACCCCTAATGAGTCAATATGGATAAATATCAACACAACATCGTGTTCAAATAGAAATAAATTTCTACCTCATACTTGGGATCGAACGCTAGCCCCTTCTAATGAAAGGCCAGGTCGAAACCAACCATGCCACGAGAGCCCATAAAAGGAAATCTTAACCTGACACTAATCTAGCTGTCCGAGGATTTACCTGGTGAGACATCAGTCTCTTTACCAGCGAGTTTTACCAGATTTCCCCGGGCCACCACGTGACACAATTGGTAGTAATTCATTCAAATTACCCCTAATGAGTCAATATGAATAAATATCAACACAACATCGTGTTCAAATAGAAATAAATTTCTACCTCATACTTGGGATCGAACGCTAGCCCCTTCTAATGAAAGGCCAGGTCGAAACCAACCATGCCACGAGAGCCCATAAAAGGAAATCTTAACCTGACACTAATCTAGCTGTCCGAGGATTTACCTGGTGAGACATCAGTCTCTTTACCAGCGAGTTTTACCAGATTTCCCCGGGCCACCACGTGACACAATTGGTAGTAATTCATTCAAATTACCCCTAATGAGTCAATATGGATAAATATCAACACAACATCGTGTTCAAATAGAAATAAATTTCTACCTCATACTTGGGATCGAACGCTAGCCCCTTCTAATGAAAGGCCAGGTCGAAACCAACCATGCCACGAGAGCCATAAAAGGAAATCTTAACCTGACACTAATCTAGCTGTCCGAGGATTTACCTGGTGAGACATCAGTCTCTTTACCAGCGAGTTTTACCAGATTTCCCCGGGCCACCACGTGACACAATTGGTAGTAATTCATTCAAATTACCCCTAATGAGTCAATATGGATAAATATCAACACAACATCGTGTTCAAATAGAAATAAATTTCTACCTCATACTTGGGATCGAACGCTAGCCCCTTCTAATGAAAGGCCAGGTCGAAACCAACCATGCCACGAGAGCCCATAAAAGGAAATCTTAACCTGACACTAATCTAGCTGTCCGAGGATTTACCTGGTGAGACATCAGTCTCTTTACCAGCGAGTTTTACCAGATTTCCCCGGGCCACCACGTGACACAATTGGTAGTAATTCATTCAAATTACCCCTAATGAGTCAATATGGATAAATATCAACACAACATCGTGTTCAAATAGAAATAAATTTCTACCTCATACTTGGGATCGAACGCTAGCCCCTTCTAATGAAAGGCCAGGTCGAAACCAACCATGCCACGAGAGCCCATAAAAGGAAATCTTAACCTGACACTAATCTAGCTGTCCGAGGATTTACCTGGTGAGACATCAGTCTCTTTACCAGCGAGTTTTACCAGATTTCCCCGGGCCACCACGTGACACAATTGGTAGTAATTCATTCAAATTACCCCCTAATGAGTCAATATGGATAAATATCAACACAACATCGTGTTCAAATAGAAATAAATTTCTACCTCATACTTGGGATCGAACGCTAGCCCCTTCTAATGAAAGGCCAGGTCGAAACCAACCATGCCACGAGAGCCCATAAAAGGAAATCTTAACCTGACACTAATCTAGCTGTCCGAGGATTTACCTGGTGAGACATCAGTCTCTTTACCAGCGAGTTTTACCAGATTTCCCCGGGCCACCACGTGACACAATTGGTAGTAATTCATTCAAATTACCCCTAATGAGTCAATATGGATAAATATCAACACAACATCGTGTTCAAATAGAAATAAATTTCTACCTCATACTTGGGATCGAACGCTAGCCCCTTCTAATGAAAGGCCAGGTCGAAACCAACCATGCCACGAGAGCCCATAAAAGGAAATCTTAACCTGACACTAATCTAGCTGTCCGAGGATTTACCTGGTGAGACATCAGTCTCTTTACCAGCGAGTTTTACCAGATTTCCCCGGGCCACCACGTGACACAATTGGTAGTAATTCATTCAAATTACCCCTAATGAGTCAATATGGATAAATATCAACACAACATCGTGTTCAAATAGAAATAAATTTCTACCTCATACTTGGGATCGAACGCTAGCCCCTTCTAATGAAAGGCCAGGTCGAAACCAACCATGCCACGAGAGCCCATAAAAGGAAATCTTAACCTGACACTAATCTAGCTGTCCGAGGATTTACCTGGTGAGACATCAGTCTCTTTACCAGCGAGTTTTACCAGATTTCCCCGGGCCACCACGTGACACAATTGGTAGTAATTCATTCAAATTACCCCTAATGAGTCAATATGAATAAATATCAACACAACATCGTGTTCAAATAGAAATAAATTTCTACCTCATACTTGGGATCGAACGCTAGCCCCTTCTAATGAAAGGCCAGGTCGAAACCAACCATGCCACGAGAGCCCATAAAAGGAAATCTTAACCTGACACTAATCTAGCTGTCCGAGGATTTACCTGGTGAGACATCAGTCTCTTTACCAGCGAGTTTTACCAGATTTCCCGGGCCACCACGTGACACAATTGGTAGTAATTCATTCAAATTACCCCTAATGAGTCAATATGGATAAATATCAACACAACATCGTGTTCAAATAGAAATAAATTTCTACCTCATACTTGGGATCGAACGCTAGCCCCTTCTAATGAAAGGCCAGGTCGAAACCAACCATGCCACGAGAGCCCATAAAAGGAAATCTTAACCTGACACTAATCTAGCTGTCCGAGGATTTACCTGGTGAGACATCAGTCTCTTTACCAGCGAGTTTTACCAGATTTCCCCGGGCCACCACGTGACACAATTGGTAGTAATTCATTCAAATTACCCCTAATGAGTCAATATGGATAAATATCAACACAACATCGTGTTCAAATAGAAATAAATTTCTACCTCATACTTGGGATCGAACGCTAGCCCCTTCTAATGAAAGGCCAGGTCGAAACCAACCATGCCACGAGAGCCCATAAAAGGAAATCTTAACCTGACACTAATCTAGCTGTCCGAGGATTTACCTGGTGAGACATCAGTCTCTTTACCAGCGAGTTTTACCAGATTTCCCCGGGCCACCACGTGACACAATTGGTAGTAATTCATTCAAATTACCCCTAATGAGTCAATATGGATAAATATCAACACAACATCGTGTTCAAATAGAAATAAATTTCTACCTCATACTTGGGATCGAACGCTAGCCCCTTCTAATGAAAGGCCAGGTCGAAACCAACCATGCCACGAGAGCCCATAAAAGGAAATCTTAACCTGACACTAATCTAGCTGTCCGAGGATTTACCTGGTGAGACATCAGTCTCTTTACCAGCGAGTTTTACCAGATTTCCCCGGGCCACCACGTGACACAATTGGTAGTAATTCATTCAAATTACCCCCTAATGAGTCAATATGGATAAATATCAACACAACATCGTGTTCAAATAGAAATAAATTTCTACCTCATACTTGGGATCGAACGCTAGCCCCTTCTAATGAAAGGCCAGGTCGAAACCAACCATGCCACGAGAGCCCATAAAAGGAAATCTTAACCTGACACTAATCTAGCTGTCCGAGGATTTACCTGGTGAGACATCAGTCTCTTTACCAGCGAGTTTTACCAGATTTCCCGGGCCACCACGTGACACAATTGGTAGTAATTCATTCAAATTACCCCTAATGAGTCAATATGGATAAATATCAACACAACATCGTGTTCAAATAGAAATAAATTTCTACCTCATACTTGGGATCGAACGCTAGCCCCTTCTAATGAAAGGCCAGGTCGAAACCAACCATGCCACGAGAGCCCATAAAAGGAAATCTTAACCTGACACTAATCTAGCTGTCCGAGGATTTACCTGGTGAGACATCAGTCTCTTTACCAGCGAGTTTTACCAGATTTCCCCGGGCCACCACGTGACACAATTGGTAGTAATTCATTCAAATTACCCCTAATGAGTCAATATGGATAAATATCAACACAACATCGTGTTCAAATAGAAATAAATTTCTACCTCATACTTGGGATCGAACGCTAGCCCCTTCTAATGAAAGGCCAGGTCGAAACCAACCATGCCACGAGAGCCCATAAAAGGAAATCTTAACCTGACACTAATCTAGCTGTCCGAGGATTTACCTGGTGAGACATCAGTCTCTTTACCAGCGAGTTTTACCAGATTTCCCGGGCCACCACGTGACACAATTGGTAGTAATTCATTCAAATTAGGGGTAATTTGAATGAATTACTACCAATTGTGTCACGTGGTGGCCCGGGGAAATCTGGTAAAACTCGCTGGTAAAGAGACTGATGTCTCACCAGGTAAATCCTCGTACAGCTAGATTAGTGTCAGGTTAAGATTTCCTTTTATGGGCTCTCGTGGCATGGTTGGTTTCGACCTGGCCTTTCATTAGAAGGGGCTAGCGTTCGATCCCAAGTATGAGGTAGAAATTTATTTCTATTTGAACACGATGTTGTGTTGATATTTATCCATATTGACTCATTAGGGGTAATTTGAATGAATTACTACCAATTGTGTCACGTGGTGGCCCGGGGAAATCTGGTAAAACTCGCTGGTAAAGAGACTGATGTCTCACCAGGTAAATCCTCGGACAGCTAGATTAGTGTCAGGTTAAGATTTCCTTTTATGGGCTCTCGTGGCATGGTTGGTTTCGACCTGGCCTTTCATTAGAAGGGGCTAGCGTTCGATCCCAAGTATGAGGTAGAAATTTATTTCTATTTGAACACGATGTTGTGTTGATATTTATCCATATTGACTCATTAGGGGTAATTTGAATGAATTACTACCAATTGTGTCACGTGGTGGCCCGGGGAAATCTGGTAAAACTCGCTGGTAAAGAGACTGATGTCTCACCAGGTAAATCCTCGGACAGCTAGATTAGTGTCAGGTTAAGATTTCCTTTTATGGGCTCTCGTGGCATGGTTGGTTTCGACCTGGCCTTTCATTAGAAGGGGCTAGCGTTCGATCCCAAGTATGAGGTAGAAATTTATTTCTATTTGAACACGATGTTGTGTTGATATTTATCCATATTGACTCATTAGGGGTAATTTGAATGAATTACTACCAATTGTGTCACGTGGTGGCCCGGGGAAATCTGGTAAAACTCGCTGGTAAAGAGACTGATGTCTCACCAGGTAAATCCTCGGACAGCTAGATTAGTGTCAGGTTAAGATTTCCTTTTATGGGCTCTCGTGGCATGGTTGGTTTCGACCTGGCCTTTCATTAGAAGGGGCTAGCGTTCGATCCAAGTATGAGGTAGAAATTATTTCTATTTGAACACGATGTTGTGTTTATATTTATCCATATTGACTCATTAGGGGTTATTTGAATGAATTACTACCAATTGTTTCACGTGGTGGCCCGGGGAAATCTGGTAAAACTCGC
>NC_090730.1:79188194-79195694 GCF_036898095.1 Palaemon carinicauda | reverse complement strand
ACATAGCTTGCATAAAGGAACAATTCTATTAGAATTATCCCAGATAAGGTACATAGAATGAATGCTCAATTATACCAATAAATTGACACAGGGGAAGGAGACGCAAGGTTCTCAAGAACCAGATTATTGACAGGCAATAAATAGACAGGTTAACCACAATTATATATATATATATACATAAGAAGAGGATAACCCAAAACTTTAAGCATAAGTATGATAGTAAACAGAGCTTGTTTGTCTGAAAGAAAAAAAACATTAGATGCCACTTTTAAGATACCGAGGTATCAAAGTCATAAAAGCCTGTATTACAAATCAATGACATTAGCGTTAGAAACGCTCGGCACACATGTCTGCACTTATGCTAGGTTCACCTTCGGAAATGGAACAGTCTGGATGGGCAACACAGTGCCCTCACTTAGTTTGTAGTACAGTATGTAACTACACACTCACCCTGGAATTAATCGTCCCAATTAAGACCACTGTTCCTCGCAGAGTTAAACAGTAGGGTTAAACACCGCGACCCACTGCTACCACAGATCTCTTTTAGTTCCTCTACTTGCTTCGCATAGTGGCGAAAGAACACTCTGGAAGACTTCCAGCCAGTGTATGAACGGAGATGTTCAAAATCCATACAATTAAAGAAATTTAAGAATGAGGCAACTTTCCTCGGATCGTGACCTGCGGGTGTATTGTCAGGATCCGCTCTGCGAATAAAATATGTGATTTTCGCTCTGAGTTGATTCAGAGATAAATTTGAGCCTGATGTTTCTCCCCTGAATAGTTGACCACCCTTGAAGTCTGAAGTTCTATGAAGATAGACCTTTAGGCATTCTACTGGACATAGAGATGCATCTTCTTTCAGAGGGCAGATTCTCCAGGGACCCCACCTGTTGGTGGGTAACTCATTCTTGGCGAGAAACATAGGATCCGGAAACAGGTTCAGTTCTTCCCAATCAAGGAACTGAACACGACCTGCCTCTCTCGAGAGGCTACAATCTCACTAACCCTGGCCCCGGACGCGAGTGCAAAATAGGAAAATAACTTTTTGTGTCAAATCCTTTAACGCACACTCTTCATTGCTCAACAGAGAAGCGAAATGAAGAACTTGTCTAAAGACCATGAAATGGGCTTTGGAGGTGCTGAAGGTCTGAGCTTAGCACAGGCTTTCGGGACTTTATTAAAGATCTCGTTACCTAGGTCGACCTGGAAGGCATATAGAATGGGTCTTGTCAAAGCAGACTTACACGCTGAAAATGTGTTCGCTGCCAACCCTTGACCATGGAGGTGGAGAAAAAGATAAGCAGAAGTCTGTCAAGATCTCCTGCGGAATCTTCGCCTTGACAAAAGGCCACCCATTTTCTCCAAGATGACACATATTGCCTTTTAGTAGATTTGCACTTATATTCCTACAGGAAGTCTATACTGGCTTTCAAAATCCCGAAACGCTTTCTCACCGCTAGGGAGAGAAAATCATGAGCTGCAGGGTCCGGGTTTTCTGTAATGAAGCGCAGACAGTTGACCTCTGGACTCGCTGGGTCAGAACTGGATCTGGTAGTGGTACAAACTTCAGCTACAGTTCCAATGCCAGGAGGAACCACACGCTGTTCGGCCACTTGTGGGCCACTATTGCCGCTACCCTTTGAAGGATCTCAGTTTGTTGAGGACCCTCAACAGAAGGTTGTGAGGAGGGAACAGATAAATCTTGGACCATCTGTTCCAGTCGAGGGACATCGCGTCCACTGCTTCCGCTAAGGGGTCCTCGTACGGGGCACGTACAGGGGCAACTTCTTGTTGTCTTTCGTCGCAAAGAGGTCTATCTGCAGTTCTGGGACTGATTCAGAATGAAGGAGAATGATCCTGCGTCTAAGGACCATTCCGACTCTATCGGTGTGAACCTGGATAGAGCGTCCGCTGTCACATTGCGGACTCCTTGAAGGTGAACTGCCGACAGGTACCACTTCTTCTTTTCCGCCCATCGGAAGACGGCCAACATCCCCTGGTTGAGAGGTGGTGACCTCGATCCTTGTCGATTCAAGTATCTCACAACTACCTCGCTGTCTATCACCACCTTATGTGGATCGAGTGACGCGGGGAGACTTTCTTTAAGGTAAGGAGCACTGCCCTAGCTTCTAGAAAGTTTTATGTGAAAGGTCTTGAATAGCCTGGACCAAGTCCCCTGGACTTTTTTCCCGATGAGAGTGACCTCCCCATCCCTCCTTCGAGGCATCTGAGTGAATCGTCACCGACGGGGGAGGTGGCTGAAGAAGAACCTGACTTCTTTAGATGTCTGGCTTGGGACCAAGGCCTGAGAAGAGTACTTAGCCGAAGCGGCTGGTCTTCTCAGATCTTTTCACACGTTTGATGCATAACTTCTCCAAACTCCGATTGCATCCTTTAGCTGTGCTCTTAGCACTGGGTCTGTCACCGAAGCAAACTGGAGAGAGCACAGTACTCTCTCCTGCTCGTGTCTTGATATCCTTTCGGAATCTTGAAGTCTCTTGACAGAACCCGCTATCTCCTTCCTTTTCTTCGCCGGGGTGGAGAAACGGTGTGACAAAAGGTCCCAGTGGATTCCCAGCCACTGGAACTTTTGAGATGGAGAAAGTCGAGACTTTTTCTGTTGATCTTGAAGCCTAGGTACTCTAGGAACTGGATCACTTGACTGGAAGCTTGCAAGCATTCTGTCTCGGATGCTGCCCACACCAACCAGTCGTCCAGGTAGGCTACTACCTGAATTCCCTTTAGGCGAAATTGTTTGAGAGCTACGCTCGCAAGCTTCGTAAAAATCCTTGGGTCTATGTTTAGCCCGAATGGTATGGCTCCGAAGGCGTATAGTCTTCGTTGTAGCCTGAACCTTAGGTAGGGGGAGAGTCGATGGCTAATTGGAATGTGCCAATAGGCGTCTGACAAGTCTATAGAGACGGAATATGCCCTCTTGGGCAGTAAGGTCCTTATGTGTTGCAGTGTTAGCATTTTGAATTTGCAATTCACTATGAACTTGTTAAGTGGCGACAAGTCCAGAATGACTCTGAGCTTTTCCGAGTCTTTCTTGGGAACACAAAACAGCCTCCCTTAGAAATTGATGGGCTTCACCCTTCGGATCACCTTTTTTCTCCAACAGTTCTTGAACGTACTCCTCCATAACGGGGGTGGAGTGTTGGAAAAACCGAAGGCACGGGGGTCGAGTGCTGTACCAGCTCCCGCCCAGTCCATTCTTGAGTAGGCTGTGGGCCCAGGGATCGAAGGTCCACCGATCCCGAAATTTCAGAAGTCTCCCTCCTACCGGTATCACCTCACTTGGACTGCCGTCCTGAGGTCTTGCCTTCCTGACCACGACCACCCCTGAATCCCCTTCCCCTTGAGGGGCGTCTAGACGAGCCTCTGGCTGCTCCTCTAGGCTTTGCTCGAAAGGAAGTAGACTGCCCTTCAAACGCTGGGGTGAATGCCGTGGACTGTGTCGACACGGCCTGGGGTACCCACTGAAAGGTGGTCGGGGTTTGTGCCACGATCTGGGGCACTGGGGGCAATGGCAATTGCAGTTGCTGTTGCTGTCTAAGAGGCTTGGCTGGCCGAGACGGTACCCTAGTCCTCATAGTCTTCCTCTTTGGTTGAGGACCCTCATCCGGGGAAAACTTTCTTTTGATAGCCAGGCCCCACTTCTGGAGAAGGTTTCTATTCTCCAAAGCGGCTTTATCAACAACTTCTTTGACCAAGTCGGTAGGGAAAAGGTCTTTTCCCCAAATGTTGGAGGAGATTAGTTTCTTTAGCTCGTGCCTCACCGTAACCGAGGTAAACACGAACTCCCTACAAGCTCTCCTTGCCTTGACGAAGCCATAAAGGTCCTTCGTCACTGTGGCCAGATGAGGCTTGGCCACTACCATGAACATTTCATGGACCTTGGGGTCACTTGCCATCGTCTCGAGAGTAGTCTGAAGAGACATTGAGGCAGTCAGTCTTTCTTTTGTATCGAACTCACTTCGCAAAAGAAAGTCAGATAGCTTAGGGAGGTCCTTGCCGAACTGACGTCCGGCAATATCAGCCTCCAACTTTCCCACTGAGAACGTAAGATGGACGTCCTTCCAGTCTTTGTGGTCCATAGGCAGGGCCAGCGACAAGGGTTTACACTCCTCTAGGGAGGGGCAAGACTTGCCGGCCTCGATTGCTTTTAGTACAGCCAGAAACCCTTTCTGTAAAAAGGGGAAGGCTTCTAGTAGGCGAGGACACAAAGGAAGGGAGCTTCCTATTCAATGCAGCTACCTTTGAGTTAGAGAAGCCCCTCTCTTTCATCGAGGATGAAAGTGGAGCTTGAGCCTTAGCATGGTCCATCACTATGACCTCCTTCGGCTCTGTCTCCTCCTTTGAAGCTGGTTCCTTCCTCAGCCGGACATAACAGTCCGGTTATGATGCTTTGCTGGGCCAGAATTCCACCCTCCAGGGGAACTGAGCCCAGCTTATCCGAGATGACGATCTTTCCAGTCGTCATCGGCATGTGATCAGCATACCTCCATGGGTTAGCATCTGAGCACAAGGGAAGGTCTTTCACATTGAGCTTTTTCTGGGGCCCATGTGATTCTGCCAGGCACTGCATTCGCAGTTCCATTGCAGCCGCCTTCTCCTGATTCTCCTTCTGCATTTGTTGGATCATTCCAAGAAGAGAAAAGAGGGCCTGTCCCAGCTCTACTGGGAGACCGGCCGATGTAGAGGGGCTTGAACTTCATCCTGGGCTTCTGCCAGGAGGTCTTCCTCCTGACACCCGTCCACATCAGACATCCTGTCATCTAGCTGGATGTCTTGCATCGCGACCGCGACTTCAGCATCCACCTGGATCTGAACTTAGGGGATCTCCTCTTGAGGCTGGGGAATCACTGCATCAGCTGATGCCTTAGGGAAAGGATACGCCCTCATCTTCTCACTTGGAAGATAAGGGCCAGAAGTGTTCTTTTGGAAGCCCCTTACCCAGGTACGAAGCTTCTTTCTAGCTATTTAAATGTCTCAGAAATCAGGTTAGTGCACACAGTACATACCTGAGGGTCCCAATACCGGAGATCATCCTTGGAGACAGCGTATGCTGCATGTCTCCTAAAAAACTCATGTCCGCAGAGGTTCTTGCTGCTGACATTGCAGAAAGCACTTCCCCACTTCGGAGTGTCCTTCTGTAAAGAGAAGAAATTTCCATGAGTATCAAGTGAACTATGTATCACTGGATATGCATAGTATAGCATAACAATTCATAAAGGAAAGACACACACTTGTGTTTCCCTCACAACCCATTGTTGCAGCCTTCCAGATAATAAAATCAAAAATGGTTTATCTCTTCTAGAGTAACCAATGCAAGGTTTCCAGAGGAAACAGGTGGAGCTCACACCTAAGCAATGATTTTAAAATCCTGGATAATAGACAGGGAAGAACTCAGCTTCCTATCTGAGGGCAACAGCAAAGGGGTGTGCAAGAAAACACAATAGTGTTAGAAGACACAGTGCTGTACCAAAACCCTTACTATAGTTTTCCTCTTACTGTATATGCTATACAGAAGAATACTAGTACAGTATAGGGGGATGTGTGCCGGCCTGCCTTTGCCGGCCGGCACACACCACAACTAGCTTTAAAGTATACTACTTAACAGCTATAGGGCGGCAGCACTCTGGTTCAAATGCCTGTGCCGGTCGGCAGCAACTGCCGGCCGGTAACAGCCAGTGTTGGCCGGCAATGGCTGCCGGCCAGCAACTACACAAGGTAGTACCCAGCTGCCGGCCACACTCTTGGTGACCGGCAGACAAGGACTGACATAAGCCGGCCGGCAAAGGTACAAGACCGATGCCAGCCGGCAGCAAAATAACCAGAGGACTACACCTGCCCGGCTGCCGGCCTCATAGGCCGGCAGCCGGGACAGGTACAGCACTAGAAGAAAAATAGAATGGATGCCGGGATAAGAGTGTACGCAACCTCCAAGCCCGGCAACCGAAAGAGTGCATATAAGGAAGGGGAGAAACTAATTCAGGCTTCCTTGACCAATGCCGTCCGGCTCTGCCGGCAGGCATGGATGAGGGACCAAGAGAGGTCCGGGCAGCACTCGAAAACATAAGACACTTGCCGGCCAGCAGCTCTGCCGGCCGGCAAGGGGTTGAGTCAAATCCACATCCCAACCTATACTAGGTCCAGAAGTAGAACGACGAACAGTACAGTAAGACCCCTGCCGGCCAGCTCTGCCGGCCGGCAAGGGGCTGAGTCAATTCCACATCCTAACCTATACTAGGTCTAGATGTAGAACGACGTACAGTACAGTAATGGCTAGGCCATTACGGAGATAGAGGGGGAAGGGACAAGAGGGTCCTGCCAACCTTGCTTTAGTGACAGATCACCCGCAGCCAAGAAACTTATCTTAGCCTAAGGGAGATCTAAGGGGAAAGGCCAGCAATACTTGCCAGCTTCCAGAGCACCAAAGCAAGGAAGGCGTTGCTACTCCCAAGGGAAGAACTTATCCTCCCCCGAGAACAGCAACAGGACTAGTCTGGTAGATCACAAAAGAAGGAATCATAACTACAGAAACCTTCGGTAGTGACCTAAGGGAGCTAAGCTCTCTTTGTATGTGTTAGGTCAGCGAGGGGGACTCAGCCCCAAGCCAGACAACACAGACTCAGACTAAAAACTCTGTTGTACTGTCCCTCTTGAACCATAACTACAGGAACAGGAAGGTACAGTAACACCCTAGTATAGTTTTATCGAAAATAAATTCGGAAAAAACAACTTAGGGATAAGCCCAAGGCTTAAACAGAGGGAAAGGGATTGCATACCTTCTCCGAAGAAAAGAAAGCAACCGGGGAGTATGATAAAGTATACTAAGGCTCCATAAGCAACTAGCCTAGGCACCAAGAGAATCGATTACCTAATTCACCGAAACTCACACGTATACAATCTTGGAAATATTCCACACAGTCTAAAATATATAAAATATAGCCTAAAGCTTTAATAAAATTTTAATTACACTCGGAAAAACCAAAATCATGCATGAAGTACTAGGACCAAACGACTAGGCTACATGGCCTAGCGTAGGCCAGAATGGCGAATACTTCGCCAAATAATACTAAGCACGAAGGGAAATCCTATGTAATGCTAAATAGCTAAAATTTATTAAAGCAAAACAACCAGGAATGTTGCTCTGACTAACTAATTTATACCTAGCGAGCGACGGTGTCCAGGACACCTCTGGTAGGCTACGGATCTTGTATCAAAGATTAATCCTATTAATCACTCAAAATTTAACCAAGAGCCTACATTTATACATAACAGACACTATACTCAACTTATCAGAGGCCAACGAAGACGGAGAAGCCATGAAAAGCCGAATAAATCCAAGATTTGCGAGAAAAACAGGAAAAAACACCGAGTTGTTAAGCTACGCAAAAAGGAATACAGATGGCGCCAGGATTGGCGCCAGGCACGCATACGAATCGGGGGATAGGGAAGCCTTGGGAGCGGCTCCCCCTTTTTCTTTCCCGAATT
>NC_090730.1:79170694-79183194 GCF_036898095.1 Palaemon carinicauda | reverse complement strand
TCTTAGAATATGCCGAAATACCCTTCTCTTGTGACTTTAGAATGCTTCTGAAATTAGCATGTATAGGCTCGCTCAGGTAGCCTAGTGCCCTTCCCTTATTCAGCTGTGCCCCCTAGGTGCCCACCCACAGACAATCTTCTAACTATGCCACTGAGAAGAGGTAATAAGTTATGTCCGTTGTGGGAGGATTTTTCCTGATTGCGTGTTCTAAACATAACTGTTAAGATGTCAGGAGTTTTAAAGTACTGTGAACAAAATAAAGGTCAGCTTTGCATTATTAGATGTCAGTGTTCTTATATTATATATCTCTGATACCGTATATAGCCTACTCTATATTTGAAGTTTTCAATTTAATTGTCTTTCCTTTAGATCAATATCTGGTCTCATTAATTCAAAAGCTCTAATGTTTGCTATTGATGATTATTGTAAACAATTTTAGTTGAATAATTTTCGGTCGGAAATTTCTCCATTGTTCAATTAGAACTAAAAACACAATCCTAAACCGTCGTTCTCTACCATAATGAATAAATCTCTCTCTCTCTCTCTCTCTCTCTCTCTCTCTCTCTCTCTCTCTCTCTCTCTCTCTCTCTCTCTTTCTCATTCACACACAAGTAAAATGAATCCAAGGAAGAGAAAACGATTGAGTTATAACCTATCTTTACTGGTAGTGACTAAGGTTTTCTAATGATCTGCCAAAGAGCATAATCTTTTCACACACACTTGTAAAGCCCTTAAATGCCAATATATTTCAAGACAATATTTTCCATGGAGATTTGAAGAAACCAGGGGTGGATAATGAATTACAGAATTATAGTTAAGTATTTTATTCCTATACCAGTTAACCATTAATGGCACCGCACACCTGGGATGCCGCTCGATGATGGTGGAGCTTGACCATGGGTTGGTGCTTACCCAGACCTTACATATATAAACCTTGATTTCAGTGAGGACAAGAAAAATAGGAGATACGTAGGGAAGGATTTGATTGATATACCTCAATCTGATGCAGACCTTGTTTTGACCATGAATGAATTCAGTGTGTTTGAAGTTAAAACTATCATTTAAAACTAAAGAGGTGGAAAGCCTCTGAATACGGGGCAATAACTAGCTGAGATGATATTGGTCGAAAATGATGTGACCCCAGAATAATAATAAGATTATTTTGTATAATGTGGCATGGAGAGGCAAAACCTGATGAATGAAATTAGGAGTGTTGGTAAAAACGGCAAAAAAGAAGACCTGACTGATAGCAATAATTTACGTTAATTGTCATGAAAATATATAGCATGTTTATTCCAAAGAGACTGGAGAAAAAGATTGATGAAAAGATGATACATGAACATATAGGATATAGAAAAGGTATAAGTTGTACTGACTAAACTCTCATTTTGAGACGTTGTACAGCAAAATGTAGAATGTAGCAATCAACTTTTGATGGCATTTGTGGACTATGAAAAAACCTTTGATAGCGTGAAATGGGCAATTTTGTTGAGAGTTCTGCGCTGTTATGGGTTCCTCTTAGATATGTCAATTGCAAAGTTAATATTAGTTGAGTCCTATCCAGGAATTTAGCAGACCTAGAGTATGCTGATGTTGCTGTCCTTATTAGCAGAACACTTCAGGATTTCCGATGCTTCATTGCCAGAATGTATGAAATATTATACAAGGCTGGGCTCATAATAATAGAAGAAAGACAGAGATAATGAGAACAAATTACGCAATGGAAGATGAAATATCATTGGAAGGAAAAAGGATAAATGGGGTGGAATTATTCATGTATTTGGGAACTATAATCTGCGATACAAAGTATTTAGAATTAGAGTTTAGTGAAAGACTGAAAAATGCCCATCAGACAATGGTTGGGTTGAGTAAAATTTGGAAATTAAATGGCCTGAAGTTACATATAAAAATCTGGCTATATATCAGTTTAGTGAGATCGGTGTTACTGAATGGACATGAGTGGCTATCCTGGAGGGTATTTACCCTTGCATGGTGTATCAGCTCCTCCAGATTGATCAGTTTTTTCGACTTTTTTTCTATAGTCTATGAGTTTGATCAATCACTTTATTTTTCTGTACATATTGTTGTTGTAGTCTGTCCCTGATGTATCTTACTCATCCAAGTCTTATATGAAATCTAAAGCCGACTGGAATGGGATTTTGCATGATCTTTTAGGCTTGAGTTGGTCACATTTATATGGTAGTGTTGATCCTGTAGTCTTTTTGAATGAGAATCTAGTCAACATAATTGATAGGCGTTTCCTGTCTTGTGTACTAAGGTAACAAGTGAAGGACAAACTATGGTTCAATAATGGTTGTAGAAGTGTTTATTTGTAGAAGCAAGAGGCCTATCATCTTTGGAAGGGTAACAGATCAGATTTTACCTGGAATAACTATACTCAGCTTAGAGCTTTTCCTCAGAGAGTTTATGCTTCAATTAAAAATGAATACAATTTAACCATACAAGAAACACCTTCTAGTTCAACCTTGGAGCATAAGTGGTCGACTACCTTTAAATCTCTACTCTTTGGTGTTGATGTAACAGTTCCTACCTTACTCAAACCTGATGTCTGTTACTCACTGTTCAGAGGAAAAGGCAACCCTTTTGGCAGATGGGTTTGGCAGCAAGCAAAGTATTGAGAAACTCGAACTTCCTCATTCCTGTTTTCCTGAAGCTAAACTCACTAGTTAGCTTTGCGATCTCATGAAATTAAAGCTCTGTTGATGGAGCCTTGATACTTATGGAGGTGTAGACCCAAATGGTATTTTTCCTTTTATTTATGAGGGCTGCAGTTTTCTTAGCTCCAAAATTATCTGTTATTTTGCGCAAGTTGGCTAGTAGAGGAGCTTTTAGAACTTGTTGGAGAATTGGTAATGTAACTCTACTATGTAAATGTGTTTGTGGAAGCTGAAGTTCAACTCATTACCGCAACACTTTTCTATAACTCCCATATTATCTAAAGTTTTTGAACGTCTTTTAGCAAAACGTCTTAATAGGTTTATTGAAGGTAATCATCTCTTCCCTAGTTTGCAATTTGGTTTTCGTAAAGGCCTTGTAGCAATATCTAATGCTGTACAGAAATCCCTTGTTTGTGGTCAGGAAGTTCATATGATTGGCATTGCTGCCTTCGACCATGTTAATCATGAGGCTCTTGTTTTCAAACTCAAATAGTTGGGAGTGGATGGGTCGTTTCTTAGCACCATTATTGAATTTTTAAGTGATAGATTGCAAAGAGTTGTTGTTGATGGGCACCATAGTGAGTATAGGAATGTAATATCTGATGTTCCTCAGGGTAGTGTTCTTGGACCATTACTTTTCATACTATAGACACATGACATGTGATTTGGTCAAGAAAACATGCTTGTTGCATATGCAGATGATGCTACTCTCTTTGCATTAATTCCATCTCCTGAATGTAGATCTGGGGTTGCTGAATCCCTGAATAGAGTTCTAGTTAAAATTAGTGTATGGTGCAAATTATGTGGTATGAAGTTGAATCCTAACAAAACTCAAATGATGATTATAAGTAGGTCAAGGATCGTGGCCCCTCATCTTCCGGATCTCAGCATTGATAATGTTTCTTGAACTTTGTATGACTCTTTTAACTCTGTCTTCTTCAATTGCACAAAAAATTGGCTTATTGAGAAAGTCTTTCACGAATTTTGGTGATCAATTTATTCTGGAGAAGTGTTTTGATTCTTTTATATTACCTTGCTTCGAGTATTGTTCTCCTGTCTGGTCTTCAGCTGCTGATTCGCATCTTAACTTGTTGGACAGGAACTTACAGTCTATTACATTTCTTTTTCCTGATCTATATAATAATCTCTGGCATCGTCATTCAATTAGTTCATTATGCATGCTGCATAAGATTTTTTAAAATTCTGACCATCCTTTACATTCATATCTTCCGGACAGCTCCATTCTGTTCGTAATACTACATATGCAGTTAATTCTAATAGTCAGGCCTTCTCCACAATGAGGCTCAATACTACACAGTATTCTAGAAGTTTTATTCCAGCTGTGACCAAGTTGTGAAATGTTTTTCCTAATCGGGTAGTTGAATCTGTAGAACTTCAGAAGTTCAAACTCGCAGCAAATGTTTTCATGTTGAACAGGCTTACATAAGTCCTTTTATAGTTTATATATCAAATATCTGTTTAAATGTTATTACTGTTTTTAAATATTTTATTTCAATTTTCATTACTTCTTACATCGTTTATCTATTTCCTTATTTCCTTTCCTCACTGGGCTATTTTTCCCTGTTGGAGCCCTTAGGGTTACAACATTCTGCTTTTTCAGCTAGGGTTGTAGCTTAGGTAATAATAATAATAATAATAATAATAATAATAATAATAATAATAATAATAATGTGGATGAGATCATATTAAGGGGTAGATGGAGATAGTTCGGGCATGCTCTCCACACCCCCCAACCAATTTTAGTTCACCAAACTATCAGCTGGGCTCCACAATGCACTAGAATTATTGAAAGACCCAGGCCCACATGGCTGTGAACTATGAAGCTTGAAATAGATGAATAGAGGAGTCTTGATTTAAAAGCTCTAGATAGAGACGACTGGTTAAATCTAACCGAGGCCCTTTGCGTTAATAGGTGTTGGAGAAGATGATGATGATGATATATTCTGAAATTAAAAGGTAGCATGAAGAATAGTTGTCGAATGTTATAGAAAAAAAAATTGGATTCCGTGGTCATTTGTCAACAAGGGAAAGGTAATATCCACAGTGGCAGATTTTGCATTTGTTATATTTTCTAGGTAATGAATTAGGAAAAATAATCACAACAGTTAAAATGATATTAAAAATAATGGAAATTACAATAATAATGATAATGGTTATAACAATGGTAAGGATAATATTGACCTCACAACAAGTGTAGTGATACTGTAACAGTATTTAAACATTAAAGGACTTAACGGTGTTGCAAAATCAAAACCCCATTCTCTTTTTTGCATTTGTCTGTGCACGAGATCTTATATGATTGTGAGCAGGTGCTCGTTTATGTACTTGTATGATTAAATATAACGTCACTTACAGTTATGCACAGTTACATGAATAAAACACCATTATTATTCGTGTAAAATGTCAAACGATAAATATTTTATAAATAACAGTCCTGGAAATATTTGAGCTGATGCGATTGCTCCCTTCTCCTATCACTTAGACATAAAGAAGAGCTTCCTTGGAGAGCTCGTCCGTCTGGACTGGGAAGGAAGGGAAGACGAAGGGAGAGAGAAGATTGGATTCCACAAATAATGGGTTCTTCGACGTCAGCAGTAAGGGGAAATGGAAATGTACAAATGTTTTCCAGCGTGGAGAGAGAGAGAGAAGAGAGAGAGAGAGAGAGAGAGAGAGAGAGAGAGAGAGAGAGAGAGAGAGAGAGAGAGAGAGAGAGAGAGAGAAAGAGATTTGAGTCTATTATCGAGTGGAGAAAGGAAACAATATTCCGCGAATGGATTGGGACAGAGAGGGTTAGGGATTAAGTAATATCCAGTTATATGTCATCATAAATACCGGTGTCTTTTGCGCAGAGAGAGAGAGAGAGAGAGAGAGAGAGAGAGAGAGAGAGAGAGAGAGAGAGAGAGAGAGAGAGAATGAACAAAATAATAATTCATTAAAGGAATAGATGCAATGCCTTTAAGGGAAAAAGTAACTTGAACTCTATTAGAAAATGTTCCAAATATTGTAAGAAACTTGTTTTGTTCTATTGAAATACATCTCTGTAAAAGAATAAACTAGACCTTTTAAATATGAAATTTGTTTAAAAAAATAGAGGATATCATTGATTATGGCCTTACGATAAGCATTGGTGAGATATGATTACTGCTAAAGGCCCAAACTAACCCTTAATAAAGTAAATCAGACGATTTCTAAAAAAAACATAAAAAAAAAAAATAATAATTTTATATCTGGACTGAAATGCAGATAATTAACTCGCTGGCTATGAGATGAAATAGAAAAGTATAAACCGCAATGAAAGACATTTGAATTTGGTATAAGTCATAGCTGGTGAGTTGAACAAAATGGGTGACTATATGTCCATCCAGTGAATCGTAAGACTTCATCAACGTTCAAAGAGTGATTGCCTAGCAATAATAATAATAATAATAATAATAATAATAATAATAATAATAATAATAATAATAAAAATAATAATAATAATAATAATAATAATAATAATAATAATAATAATAATAATAATAATAATAAGTTTCATAAGAGAAAAAGAATTCATTTATATTAATAGTGAACTGTTTCCATTGCTTTGATTAAATGTTTTTTTTCTTTCTTTTCTTTTTTCTCGACGAATATAAACAATACGTTACAGTATTAAATGATAATTCTTTTTCTTTTGGAAGGACACACAGTCAGTACTTTTTCGTTTTGATAATGTACAACTCTCTGTTAATCTCTGACCCGTAGAAAAAAAAATAAAAAAGTATTAAACATAGAGATGTTAACTATGAAATGGATAATGTTTATATAGTTATCATTCCTAATATACATGTAAATAATAATAATAATAATAATAATAATAATAATAATAATAATGATAATAATAATAATAATAATAATAATGTTCACTTCAGGGGATTTTTTGTACCTAGTATCTTCCATGTGTTTTACATTTATTTCAGGAAGATTATGAATTTATACTTTAGAAAGCTGTTCTATTTTACCTTTTCTCGAAAATATTTTTACATGACTTTACTTACACCCTGACATAATTCATTACTTACAGAGATTTGATCAACGGTAGGCATAAGTCAGTGTTCCCTCTAGATTCTGGTTTGATTTGGCTTTTCGAATTATATTTTTGTAGACCATTTCCCAGATTGTATAAAAAAATAATATGAATCCTTAACCTGTGTCTATAGGTTGTCATGGCAAATTGGTAAGACTATGAATGGGATAATGATCATATCCTAAATTTCTATAACTAAAAGTTTAACTCGTGGGTATGTCTTTTGGATTCATGGTTACCTGGTAATGCCCCTTCAGTAGGTCGAACGTCAAAAATACTTTAGTAATTTGAAGTTGACGAATAAAAAAATCTTTCTCAGAAATAAATAAGTAAACTTTAGGATTTATTCCGTTCCATGACATTATCTCAATTGTATTTAAACTTAAGAGATAAAAATCTGTGATTCAGAGAAATGCGAATTTTAACGATGAAACGTGGGCTTTCTAGAAAACGCTCAAGTCTTCAGATCAGAAGAACTCACTAGAATCCGATAGAATATAATTTTTTTGTCCTATACCATTGTTCAAGCCATTATCGATAAAAAATGAAACAAATAAAGAGTTTCCCATAAGACCAGGCCAAAAACGAAAAGAGTTTAGATGTAAAATAAATATAGCTAGCTCACTCAAAACTCATTGAGTAAACAATTCTATCATTAGCCCTTGAATGTTCGTATATTTATAAGAAATTTATTTATATCTCGTTGATTCACGAAAATATATACACTTATAGCTCTACCTTAAAACTGAGTGAATAATTTATCTTAAATAGTGATAGAAATATAGAGCTCATACAGCATCTAGTATTGCAACATAGCTGTTAGTTTCTAGCAGAGAGGTGAGGGGGAATGCAAGCAGAGTTTATTCAACAAATAACGTACTTATATACTAGCACTTTAGAGCAAGAATGTCACAAAAATTCAAACAATCTAAAACGGGCGAAGGCACACTTGAACAGGCTGTTCTACTATCAGTGCAGGGAGAGCAAGAGATAAAAAAAAGCAATAGCATTACATTGTATGAGTCGTATGATACGCTGCCCTCCAAAAACGACATATACCTGTATGGGAAATAAGGCATCCTTCTTTAGAGAGTTGAATAGTAGGTGTGTCATCTTGCAAGAGATACTAGGTATGAGGAAATCAATGGATACCCAGTCTTCTTTGACACGAATGTTAATTAAGAAAGTCTAACGGCATGGAGTAAATTTTCCTACAATGTGATGTAGGTACTAAATATTGTAGGAGGAGGTTGCAGACAGGAAAAAAAATCTCAGCTTGGATAACCAACAGGTCGAAATATACCATTTTAGCTGCCGAGACATCCAGAGCCCATAGGATTAGTCCTTAATCCAGGCTGGACCTAGGGAAGCAGATCAAACCATTTAGAGTCATTGCAGAAGGACATCAAAGCTGTTTTGAGGGTGTGATAAAAACATTCAACCATTCCCTTGGTTGCAGGGTTTTAGATGGTCGTCTGATGAAGGGTGACGCCAAGGAGATCCACTAATGATGTCCATAATTGGGAGGTGAAAGTGTTACCCATGTCAGAAGTAATAAGCTCACTGATACCAAATCTCCCTATCCACCCTGAAAGTAAGGCAGGTGTACATGACACGGATGTTTCAATTTCCAAGGGAATGGCTTCAGGGCAACGAATAGATCGGTCAATGACAGTAGACAGTTAATGGTGTTCTTGTGACGTACTTGGGGGCCTACTATGCCGACATCCATGTGGGCTAAACAATTCTGAGGTCGTGAAATATTTTCCATTGCCCAATCCATAGGTCAATGTATTTTTCTCATTTGGTTGAGTAATGCCTTGCCCAATGAACTTCATCTTTAGTAGGTGTACAGAACATCAGTGCTAGGGATGTGAGACGCCAAAATTGAAATCAAACACCAGATTGTGCATGGGGGCAGGTATCCATAGTCTTGGTCTACCAGTAATAATGTCACAGAGGAGGGTGGTATTAGAGTCATCGAGAGGGACATCCTCTCAATGAATGGATGTACAGAATGCCCTACATGCTTGGTATTCTGGAACATTTTGTTGAGCTTCTGCCAAGGTGTTATTATCCAATCCCAGGTGAATTGTGGCCAATTTGTTTCTTGAAAGGGCATCGGCAATGAGTTTCCTTTTCCAAGGAATGTGTTGAAGGGGGCAAATGTATTAAGTCACAGCGAAGATATGCCTGTGACGACAGGCAGACTGGGAGTAGAACTATTAAGTGAAGGCATACACCAGACGCATGTGGTCCATGTGAATGACAAAGGGGAAACCTTCTAAGAAGTGGAGAAAGGCCAAAGTGACGAACAGTCAAATACTCACAGAAATTCACTGCCGAAGGTAGAGTAAAAGGATTCCGCCTTGGATAGTTTTCTACTGAAAAAGGCAAATTGGCCGGGCGACCCATTGAGTTAACTGCTTAAGACATTACCAATGGTGACGTACCTGGCATTGGTAGACAGAAGGAGAGGGGAAGTGGCAAAGGAAAAGTGAGAGCAGCAGCAGTTAATAGGGCATTCATTATGTTACGGAATGCTGTTTCTTGAAGGATATCCCTCCAATCGGCTTCCCCTTGAGGGAAGTATAGAAGGGGGCAAGAGTGATGGTGATGGCTGGCAAGAACAGGTGATAATAGATTATCATACCAAAGAATTTTTGCAGTGCTTTGAAAGTCGAGGGCGTGGTGTGAGGAAGTTCTGAACAGCTACCATCTTCCCATGAAAGCAGTGGACGCCTTCATGAGTGATCCTGTGCCATAAGAACGATACTTTGTTGGCACCAAAGGTAAATTTGTCATACCTGACTACAAGCTGTTTCTGCTGTAGGCGGTCGAGAATGATGCATAGGTGAGTCAGATGTCTCCTATGATGACATCCATGAAGCTTTGAAAAGTGGCCACAGCAAACGTCAAAACAGGATTAATTTAATATGTATGAACTGAAATGGGTAGTGATAGCGATCTTAGGGATGTTTTTTGGTTCATTGGCACCTGGAGAATACCTTTGCTTTAAGCAAGTAGTAGGTAATGTTAGTTATATTGGGGAGGTGTTAGTGATCCATTTCTGTATGTATTTTCAGATGCCTATAATCCCCACAAAGTTGTAA
Organism: Palaemon carinicauda; assembly: GCF_036898095.1. Taxonomy (NCBI): domain Eukaryota; kingdom Metazoa; phylum Arthropoda; class Malacostraca; order Decapoda; family Palaemonidae; genus Palaemon; species Palaemon carinicauda. The sequence goes on along the minus strand of NC_090730.1, from coordinate 79,173,319 downwards.
GGAGCCATCCCTCTTCAGGCCAATGTGTATAGGCACCGACCATGGGCTTCAGGCCTTTTGGCCCTGGTTCATTTCTTCCATTTCCGCGAACGTTTGTTAGCGGTAGCCAAACGACCCGGGGTCAGATGCCTGAATCTGGCAAACACTCTTGACCCCACAGTCTTGATATGGTGATAGATACCATGCTTGGTGGCAACTGTGGGCAATTGGGGGAGTTCGAGATGAAACACTTCCAAATGCGACATGAGGAGGTAGCCGTAGGCATTTGTGGGTTCGCTGTGTGAAGAGCGAGGTCAGGAGTGGGCGGGTTGAAGAGGTGTCGATGAGTACAAGTCTTGTATATCAACCAAAAAAATTTAAATTGGCGAGGAAATCATCAATGTACAGTGGCAATGTTACATTAACCACGATGAATTTGTAATGGTATTTGGTGCTCCCAAGGGATGATATGAGTATCTTATACCTATGGGTGTGGATCTCAGCAGGCAGACGTCAGCAGTCTTAGGATTACTAGGTCATGCATGTACAGTCTTTTCATTTAATCCTTTTCGTCCATGTCATTTCGTCCAAAGTCTTTTTCATCATAACAATGTTACGTTGACAACAAGGAATTTGCAATGGAATTTGGTGCTCCCAATGTATAATGTGAGTGTCTCGTACCCGTGAGTGTGGATCTTAGTATGCAGACTACAGAAGTCTTAGAATTGCTACGTCGTGCATGTACAGTCTTTTCATTCATTCCTTTTCATCCATGTCATTGGTCCAAAGTCTTTTTCTCCATAATATTTTGGTCCAAAGTCTTTTTGCCCACAAGTGTTTTGGTCCAACACCACTTTGTCCTTAAGCTTTGGATCCAATGTCTCTTTTTCCACACCTTCTTTGGTGAAACGTATCTTTGTTCGATGATATTCTTGACCAGCATCTTTATGTTCTATTTCATCTACTTTTCTCAGCAAATATCTTAGATTTCTATCATCACCATCATCTCCTCCTACGCCTATTGACGCAAGGGCCTCGGTTAGATTTCACTAGTCGTCTCTATCTTCAGCTTTTAATTCAATACTTCTCCATTCATCTTCTTCTACTTCGTGCTTCAAGTCCTCAGCCATGTAGGCATGTGTCTCCCAACTCTTCTTGTGCCTTGAGGAGCCCAGCTGAACGTTTGGTGAACTAACCTCTCTTGGGAAATCCAAAGAGCATGCCCAAACCATCTTCATCTACCCCTCATCATGATCTCCACATATGGCACTCGACTAATCTCTCATAGTGTCCTTTCTAATCCTGTCCTGCCATTTAATTCCTAATATCGTTCTGAGAGTTTTGTTTTCAAATCCACTAAATCAATTAGATATTATTTCATTATTATACCACGACTCATGTCCAAAGAGTAACAACGATCACACTAAACTGATATATAGCCTGATTTTTTTGTGTAATCTCAGACGATTTGATTTCCAAATTTTACTTTACCTAGCAATTGTCTGATTTGCTTTTTTCAATCTTTCACTACTCTCTAACTCCAAAGACCCTGTATTGGAGACCATAGTTCCTGAATAATTAAATGAATCTACCTCATTAATCCTTTCGCCTTTATATGATATTTCATCTGCCATTGCAAACTCCGTTTTCATCACCTCTGGTTTTCTTCTATTTATCATTAGCCCAACGTCGTGTAATATTTCATGCATTCTGGTAAGCAGGCATTGCAAATCCTATGGTGTTCTGCTAACATAGGACAGTATACTCTAGGGGTGCTAAATTCCTATCACCAATACAGTCCAATCCTTTCTCCGCCATCTCTGACTCTTCTACACATTACAATATCCAAGAGGAGGATAAACACCATAGGTAACCTCACATTCCCTTAGATTGCTGTGCTATTCACTGGAAATTCATTTGATAAGACTTCATTAACATTAACTTTGCACTTGCTGTGCTCATGAACAAACTTAATACAATTTACATTTCTAAGAGGAATTCCCTAACAATGCAGGACTCTCCACAAAATAGGCTGGAGCAAACTATCAAAGGCTTTTTCATAGTCCACAAATGCCATCAACAGGTATTTCTATTTTCTACCCATTGCTGTACATGTCTCAAAATAAAAATTTAGTCATTGCAACTTCTACTTTTTCAAAATTCTGCTTGTTCATCTCTCAGCTTTATATCAATCTTTCTCTCCAGTCTCTTAAGAATAAACATACTATATATTATTATAACAACTGATGTAAGTGCTATGCCTCTGTAATCATTGCAATCAGTCAGGTCTCCTTTTTTCTACCAACACTCCTAGCTCCCATTCTTAAGGTCTTACCTCTTCATGCCACATTCCATAAAATAATCTTGTAAGTACTCTGGGAGTCACTTCATTTTCGGCTATTATCAACTCGGCAGTTATTCCATCTTATCCCAGGGTTTTCCCCCACTTTAGTTTATTTTAGGATAGCTTCGACTTCAAACACACTGAATTCATTCATAGGCACATTAAGCTCTTCATCAGCTTCAGGTATATCAATCAAATTATTCCCTTCATATCTCCTATTCATAATCTAACTAAAGTGTTCAATTCAGCGTTGCCTTTCTTCATCTTCTGTTGCTACAACTGAACCATATCTTTTTTGATGG
>NC_090730.1:79142230-79167694 GCF_036898095.1 Palaemon carinicauda | reverse complement strand
GGTGTACTGTCCGGATCCGCTCTGCGAATAAAATAGGTGATCTTTGCCCTTAGTTGTTTCAAATACAAGTTTTGAACCTGAAGTCTCTCCTCTAAAAAGCTGTCCTCCCTTAAAGTCTGAAGTTCTACGAAGATAGACCTTTAAGCTCTCTACTGGACATAGAGAGACATCTTCCTTCAGAGGGCCGATTCTTCAGGGAGCCCACCTTTTGGTGGGTAGCTTATTTTTGACAAGAAACGTTGGGTCCGGAAAAAGATTCAGTTCTCCCCCCTCCAAGAACTGAATGTGGCCTTCATCTTTCGAAAGGGCCACTATTTCACTAACTCTAGCCCCTGAGGCTAGTGCAAATATAAATATGGCTTTTTGGGTCAAATCCTTCAATGCGCACTCCTCGTTGTTCATCATAGAAGCGAAGTGAAGGACCTTATCCAGAGACCATGAAATAGGTTTCGGAGGCGCTGCTGGCCTGAATCTAGCACAGGCCTTAGGAATCTTGTTAAAGATTTCATTAGAAAAGTCGACCTGAAAGGCATAGAGTATATGTCTTGTCAAGGCAGATTTACATGTCGTTATTGTGTTGGCTGCTAAACCTTGTTTATGAAGGTTGATAAAAAAAGATAAACAGAAGTCCGTCGAGATTTCTTTTGGCTTCTTTGCCTTGACAAAAGACACCACTTCTTCCATGACGACTCATATTGTCTTCTGGTAGATTTGGATTTATATTCTTCCAAAAACTCTATACTGTCTTTTGAGATTCCAAAACTTCTCTTTACCGCCAAGGAGGAGAAAATCATGAGATGAAGGTTGCGGGTTTTTTGTGATGAAGCAAAGACAGTCAACTTCTGCACTAGCTGAGTCAGAAATGGATCCGGCATCGGCACAAACTTAAGTCGTAGTTCCAATGCCAGAGAGAACCATACGCTGTTTGGCCACTTGTGAGCCACTATCGCAGCCGTCCCCTTGAATGATCGCAGTTTGTCGAGGACCTCCAGTAAAAGGTTGGATGGAAGGAATAGGTAAATCCTGGTCCATGTGTTCCAATCGAGGGACATTGCGTCCACTGCTTCCGTTAGGGGATCCTTGTACGGGGCCACGTAACGATGTATCTTCTTGTTGTCGCTCGTCGCAAAGAGGTCTATCTGCAGTTCCGGGACTTGACGTAAGATGAAGGAGAACGATCCTGCGTCTAGGGACTATTCTGACTTTATCGGTGTAAACATGGATAGAGCGTCCGCCGTCGCATTGCAGAACCCTTGAAGGTGAACTGCTGACAGGTTCCATCTCTTCTTTTCCGCTAAACGGAAGATGGCCAACATCACTTGGTTGATTTAAGGTGATCTCAAACCTTGGTGATTCAGGCATCTCACTATCACCTTGCTGTCCAGAACCAGTCTTGTGTGGGTCGAGAGGCGAGAAGATAATTTCTTCAGTGTAAGAAGAACTGCCAGAAAGTTGATGTGAAATGTCTTGAATAAGCAGGACCAAGCTCCTTGAACTATCGGTGTAAACATGGATAGAGCTTCCGCCGTCACATTGCAGAACCCTTGAAGGTGAACTGCTGACAGGTTCCATCTCTTCTTTTCCGCTAAACGGATGATGGCCAACATCACTTGGTTGATTTAAGGTGATCTCGAACCTTGGTGATTCATGCATCTTACTATCACCTTGCTGTCCAGAACCAGTCTTGTGTGGGTCGAGAGGCGAGGAGATAATTTCTTCAGTGTAAGAAGAACTGCCAGAAAGTTGATGTGAAATGTCTTGAATAAGCAGGACCAAGCTCCTTGAACTTTCCCTTGGTGAGAGTGACATCCCCATCCTTCCTTTGAGGCGTATGTGTGGATGATGACTGAAGGTGGAGGTGGTTGAAGAAGTATCGATCTCTTCAATTGCTTGGCCTTGGACCACAGCTTGAGAAGCGTTCGCAATCGAGTCGGTAGTGGTCTTTTCAGATCTCTTCGAGCGTTTGATGTGTACCTTCTCCAAACTCCTGTTGCATACTTTAGCTGTGGTCGTAGCACTAGGTCTGTCACTGAAGCAAACTGTAGAGAGCCCAGCACTCTCTCCTGTTCGCGTCTTGATATCCGTTTGGATTCCAGAAGTCTCTTGACAAATCCCGCTATCTCTTTCCTTTTATTTAGTGGAATGGAAAGTTGATGTGGCTTTAAGTCCCAGTGGATTCCCAACCACTGAAACTCTTGAGCTGGATATAGTCGAGACTTTCTGGTATTGATCATAAATCCTAGATGTTCCAGGAACTAGATTACTTTCTTGGAAGCCTGCATGCACTCCGTCTCGGATGCTGCCCACACCAGCCAATCGTCCAGGTATGCCACTACTTGGACGCCTTTTAGACGACTGCATTTGCAAGCTTCGTGAATATCCTTGAGGCTATGTTTAGCCCGAAGGGCATGGCTCTGAAGGCATAAAGTCTTCATTTTAGCTTGAACCCTAGGTAGGAGGAGAGTTGACGATTGATTGGAACGTGCCATTAGGCGTCTCACAAGTCTATCGAGACAGTGTAAGCTCTAGGCAATAGGGTTCTTATGTGTTGAAGTGTTAACATCCTGAACTTGGAGTTTACTATGAACTTGTTGAGTGGCGACAAGTCCAGAATGACTGAGTTTTTCTGAGTCTTTCTTGGGAACACAAAACAGCCTTCCTTGGAACTTGATGGACTTTACTCTTCGAATTACTATTTTCTCCAAGAGTTCCCAATCATATTCTTCCAGGCCGGGGGTAGAGTGTTGAAAAAATTGTGGAAATAGGGGAGGAGTGCTGATCCAACTCCATCCCAGTCCATTCTGGATTAGGCTGTGGGCCCAGGGATCGAAGGTCCAGCAATCCCGAAATAAGTGTAGTCTCCCTCCTACCGGAAGCATCTCACTTCTGTTGTGGACCTGAGACCTTGCCTCCTTAACCGTGTCCTCCTCTGAATCCCCTTCCTCTTGAAGGGCGTCTAGAGAAACCTCTGGCTAGTCCTCTAGGCTTTGCACAAAAGGTCGTTGACTGCCTTTTGAAGGCCATGTTAAAGGCAGGTGACTGAGTCGCTACTGCCTCAGGTACCAACTGGTACGTAGTAGGAGGTTGTGCCACGATCTGAGGCACCGCGGTCGTAGGAAGTTGTTGCTGTTGTTGCTGCTGTCTTTAAGGCTTGACCGGCCGAGAGGGTAGCCTAGGCTTTTTCGTCTTCCTATAGGGTGGGGACCCTCATCCGGGGAAGACTTTCTCTTGAGAGATAGGCCCAACTTCTGGAGAAGGTTCCTATTCTCCGTGGTGGCCTTATCTACTACCTCTTCAACCACTTCACTCGGGAAGAGATCCTTACCCCAAATATTAGAAGAGATTAGTTCTTAGGTTTGTGTCTCACCGCAGCCGAGGCGAACACGAACTCTCTACTAGTTCTCCTAGCTTTAACGAAACTGTAAAGATCTCTGGTTACCGTGGCCAGATGGATTTTGGCCACCACCATAAACATTTCCTGATTTTTGGGGTCGCTTGCCATCGTTTCCAGAGTTGTCTGAAGGGACATAGATACCGCAAGTCTTTCTTTTGTCTCTTGCTCCCTACACAAGAGAAACTCAGACAGCTTTGGAAGGTCCTCACTGAACTGACGTCCGGCAATATCTGCTTCCAAATTCCGGACTGAGAAGGTAAGATGAACGTCCTTCCAGTCTTTTTGGTCCATAGGCAAGGTCAGGGATAAAGCCTTGCACTTGTCCTTTGGCTACATTTCCTCCTTTGAGGCTAGCTCTTTCCTGAGACGGACATAGCAGTCCAGGTAAGACTCCTTGCTGGGCCAAAATTCCACCTCTTCAAGGGGACTGATCCCAGCTTCTCCAAAATGACAATTTTGCAGTTGTCATCGGCATGTGTTCGGCATATTTCCGAGGTTTTGCATCCGAACATAAGGGGAGATCCTTCATGCTGAGCTTCTTCTGGGGCCCGCGTGATGCTGCGACTCTGCGCATCTCCAGCTTCATCGCAGCTTCCTTTTCATCATTCTTATTTTGCATTTGTTGAATCATTTCAACAACAGAAGAAAGAGTCCTTCCCAGTTCTTCTGGGATAGCGGACGATGTCGAGGGAATCAGTTCTGGGGCCGGAACTGATGAGACCGACATTACATCGACCTCTTCCTCTTCAGTTTCGGGAGCTTGGGTCTGCTCCTCCTCCTGACCTTCAGCAAGAAGGTCCTTCTCCGTGTACTCTGCTACTTCTGACATCCTATCGTCCAGTTGGATGTCTTGTAGAGCGTCTGAGACTTCCGAATCTACCGAAATCTGGACTATAAGGATCTCCGCATGAGGCTGTGGAATCACTGCATCCTCAGATGCCCTGGGAAAAAGATATGCCCACATCTTGCTTGGAAGATAAGGCCCAGTGGTGTTTTTCTGAAAACCCCGTACCCAATTTCGCAGCTTTTCCCTAGCTGCATCCCTTGACTCCGCCGACTTAGGGGTGTCAAAAGCCTCAGTAATCAGGTTAGTACAAATATTACATACCTGAGGGTCCCAATACCTGAGACCACCTTTGGAGATTGCGCAGGGTGCGTGCTTCCTGCACAACTCATGTTCGCAGAAATTCTGGCTACAGACGTTGCAAAACATACTCCCACACTTCTGGTGGTCCTCCTGTAAAGAGAAGAGAGTCAAATGAGTATCCAGTGAAAACATATCACAAGATTAAATCTAGACTTATCATTATTATTTTCCATAGCCTATAATACTTAAGCTAGAAAGGAAATAAGGAAAGACACATACTTGTATTTCCCTGCCCAGCCAATTGCTGTGACCTCCCAATATATTAAAGCTAAGGTTAATTCTTATTCTAGAAAAACCTTCGGAATAATTACCCTATAAGGATATTCCAGTGTAACTCACACCAGTAATCAGAAGTTTTAATGTAAGGGATCTTATTCAAATTAAAGAAAGAACTAATTTTCTTTAGGGTGAGTGGTCTCACAATAGGCTGTACAACACAATGTATGTTGGAAAAATCTTAGTGTTACAGTATACTCTATTATGTAGTTTTCTACTTGCATTAGACACTATACTGCAAAATACTGGCTACTGTATATCATATACTGCCGTGCCGGCCGTCAAATACCTGGGTTTAGTTCAAAGTATACTACTTTTAATTAATGGGCAGCAGATCACTGGTTTCCAAGTGCCGGCCAGCAGTTCATAATATGCCGGAAGCCAACTGCACCCCGGCTGCCGGCCACTAACAGAGTTGAAGGAGTGCAGCCAACTGCCGGCTGATCATGGCAAGTGATAACCTTTGCCGGCCAGCAGATATTTCTTACCCGAGATCCACCACCCACCCGGCTGCCGGCCGCTAAGCTGGCAGCCGGGACTATAAGGTACTAAACACTAACAATGAGAAAACAGCATGGATGCAAGGCAGTAGACGGCACTGCCTTACTGCCTTCCATCCAGAAAGAGTGAACAATTGGAAGGGGAGAATGTAACATTCAAGTTTCCATCCATCCATAACGTGCCAGGCTCTACCACCAACCATATGGATGGTAGACCAAGAGAGATCTGAAGTTCACTCAACAGAGAATAGGCTTCTGCTAAGAAAGCTCATCCTAGCCTAGGGTCGTCTAATATAACAAGGAGATTGGCAGTACTTGCCATCTCCAGCAGTACAAGAACGAAGTTTGGTGCTGTTATTTCCCCATGCAATGGAAAATCTCATTCTCCAGCCTAAAGATAACAGCACAGGACTTGTCTGCTAAACAATACAAAGAAGGAATCATCTCGTACAGAAACCTTCAGATGTGGCCTAGGGAGGTCTAGCCTCCTATATCTGTAGCCTAACCTAGAAAAGGAATCTCATTCGCTCTGTTAGGCAGCTACAGACCCCAGAAAAATACTCTGATTTTCTGACCGAGCCCAAAGCAATCACTCTGTTTGCAGGATCAAGACATAACCACCCCAGTAAAGTTTTACCTGAATACTATTCAGTCAAAACTCTTAGAGTTAAGCGTAGACTAAATCAGAAGGAAAGAGGGATTAATCTTAGACCTCCAGAGGAGAAAAGAACAATCGGGGAGTCTGCGAAAGTATACTAAAACCCCATAGGCTACTAGCCTAGGTGTGTGTGGTGAGAATCGATTTCCTCAATCACCGAAACTCTCTCGTATACAATCTTGGAAGAAGAAATATTCAACAATATCTCACATGTATAAAATATGCCTATAGCTTCAATAAAATTATCACACCAGGAAAACTCTTATATCATGCATTAAAGTACAAAAAGCAAAACACCTAGGCTACTAAGCCTAGCATAATCGAGAATCGCTTACCTAAAACGCTGATACTGATAAATACTAACGGCATAATATAAAGAATTCCAGTAGGAAGGCTAAATAGCTACATTTATTAAAGCATTACGACCGGGAACGTCGCTCTGACTAACTAAATGACACATGCATAGCGAGCGATAGCATCCAAGACGTCTCAGGTAGGCAACAGCTCTTGTTTACGTTAATATCACTTTCGATTTATTTCCAAAACAACAAGAGCTTACATTTATACAGAGTAAAGACAATACTCAACTTTCCAGAGGCAGAAGAGGCTGGAGAAAGCATCATAAGGTTGAATATAATCCAAAATTACGAGAGAACACAAGGGAATCCCCGAGTATCAGAGCTACGCCATAAGGAATAAGATGGCGCCGTTGATGACGTCAGATACTGACTCGAAACGGGAAGGAGAGTTACCTTATTAACGGCTCTCCTTTTGTTTTTTTTTTTCTTGCCACTTTTTCCTTCTCGAAGCGTTAACGCTATTCGGGGTGAAGATAGCTATGTGGCGTGTCAAGAATACGTCCCCTGATATTACGCGATATCCCTTTAAGAATTTATTAGGTATATTCGATCCAGGAGTTAGAATTCTGGATATCTTAAGGTAAAATTCTCTGGGAATATCACCGTAGTCAAATATACCCAAGGAAGCTACCTTATAGGAACTTCCATCAGGTCAACATGGCCTAAGGCCAAATATATCTATATATATTTCTATATCTATCTCTCTCTCTCTCTCTCTCTCTCTCTCTCTCTCTCTCTCTCTCTCTCTCTCTCTCTCTATATATATATATATATATATATATATATATATATATATATATATATATATATATATATATATATGTGTGTGTGTGTGTGTGTGTGTGTGTGTGTGTATATGTGTGTGTGCCTGTGTATATAAATGTATATATATATATGATATATATATATATATATATATATATATATATATATATATATATATATATATATATATATATATATATATATATATATATATATATGTGTGTGTGTGTGTGTGTGTGTGTATATGAATATTTTGCCTTGGTCTAAAGTTTCCTTACCAATCCCTTCACAACATGTTTCACTTAGGGCCAAGATATCCAAACTAAATTTCACAAATTCACTCTCCACTTGCTGTAACTTCCCAATCTTATTCGTGGCTTTATCATTCCAATATTTCTTAAGGGTTTATAAACCAGGAGATTCTTAGCACCCCGTTACCCCCAGGACTGGGGGCCATTTTGTCATCATCTCTTTTCATGAATGACTGAATCCATGGAGGATTCATTGGTTAGATACATCAAAGGATAACCAATTTCTTGTGATGCGCAGGGCCTATCTAACTAAGGCGAGTGACCCCTGCCGGTCCATACGAATTCTAGTAAGGTCAACCACCGGGCATCAAGAGTAAAACCGCAGAGACAGTTTGTCCATTGCCTTAAAACTAATGCGTCACCCTGCTGCCAGTGACTTCATCGAGATTTAAGGGGGTATTTGCTCCACACCCAAAGCTCTTATTACTCCTCCAAGCTGCCCATCCGCCTATAAGAGTATAACCGTTGTCAAACGTGGATTGCTAAGATATACCACCTAGCATGGTATAGATTTCTATAGATTAAACAAAATTATTTATACAAAATACAAAAGAAATTTCCTTCTTCACTATTTATTGAAGACATTCATAAAGAAAAATAAAAAAAAAATCATATTTATTGCAGAGATTTACATTCAAAAATAAAAAAAAATAAAACATCTTTAAAAGAGTAGAGATATTTAAAAAGATTTAGAATCTTTTTAAAGGACTGGTATTCTTTCAACCCATTATTGGTTCTTAGCAAGTTATTGACAACTCTGTTATTGACAATCCATAATATCATTGGAAATAACAGGTATTCTATCTTGTTCTTCAAGTGTCACTACCTCTCACTACACCCATGTAGTTTACAGCAAAGTAACATAATTTCTCCATGAATTTCATCATATGTGAGCTCACCATAGACTTCCTCAACATCAGCTACTGTAAGAAACGCCAATTCTGAAAAGAACATTATTTCCAAGAAGAATTCATATTCAGTGCTGCGTTCTTTTCTTTTTTTTATTTTTTTTAATGCAATGATTGGCCAGAATGAAAGAAACAGTCTACCATTGGGCAATTTGGAAGACTAAATTAGATGCTCTATGAATAGCATTTTCAAATTCTACCATCAGATCACTTTGGTTAACCAAAGGTTGCATAATTTCCCTGTGTAAATAATCGTTGATATGTTTGATCTACCTGATAACAAAGTATATAGTCACAGAAAATATATTCTAAAATTTTCTAAATAAAGCTCTTTGTAAAACAAAACTTTGCTCTTAACAGATGCCTAACTACCGAGGAATCATCGGATTACCAAAAGACGAAACTACCATAGTTTTAAATACAATAATGTGTTGATGGAAGAAGAAGAAGCCTGTAAATAAACAACAGTCTGATGCTGCATCTGCTCATTTTTGCTTATTCTTTGGCCATGGCTGCAGTTTCACCGAGAAAATTTTGTGAGTTTTCCGGTGAATATGTGCTGTTAGTGCTGAAGTAGGCATAGTAAAGGTGGGTTAATTGGTAGTGCGGTTATAAACCTTAAAAACATCGGGAATTTCTCTTATTTTGAGTTGTGGCCTCTTCCCCCCCCCCCCCCAGAATGGCCCAAATGTGGAGTATGCTCTAGACGGTGGTGACAGTGATGCCATCTATTGACTCTTTCAGTGACTATTTTCAGTGTAACAGTATGAGGTATACTCAACACCGTTTAGGAGAAAGGACTCCTTTGGGCTGCCATTTCCTACATTGGTTCATAACTCGATTATAGGAATTCAATTTATACATAAGAACAGAGTAATTGTTAAAATAGTACCAAACATGTTTAATGATATGGAAAATTATGAAGGCAAAGAGGTATGTTCAGACCAGTTAGGAAATGTGAAAGTGAATCTTATCACCTCCATTCCGCATGTTTCAATAAGGAATGCTCCTTTCAGATTCTCAGATGAAAAGCTGATCGAGGCTTCATCGAAATATGGAAAAGTGGAAGGAATCAGGCTAAACAGATATGCTGACAGACCATTCAAAGGGCCATTGGCGGGAGTCAGGACAGCCCGCATTAGGCTAAAAGAGAATGTCTCATCATCAATTATAGTTTTAGGATTTTCCTTGACTATCTTATATAATGGGCAGGTGTGGACATGCTTTCAGTGTGGGGAAATAGGTCACATAGCTAAAGACTGCAGATACGAAGATGTGAGGTATAAGTTTAAGGAAGGAGAGTTTACTCACCTACCTACAAAGGAAAGTCTGAGGCCAATGTAAAAGCAAATGAGTTGCACAAGGGCAATGTAGAAAAAGCAAGAGTTGAAGAAAGCGGAGATAACCAACGTTATCAAACTACTGATATTATGACCAAAGGAATGGACAGGGATGAAGGACCCAATTCAATAGAAAAACAGGTATTAGATTGCACAACAGAAGAAATTGTTAAGGATAACTCACAAAATGATTCTGAGAAAGAAAAGGATGAAGGTGACTCAATAAAACTTGGGAAAGGCACAACAAAAAAGACTGCTGGAAGTGAGCTAGGGAAAGAAACGGAGGAGGAAATTTTATTAGGAGATTCTGTGGACTGCAAAAGGGAAGAAAATGTTTATGGAAAACTGGAGAAAGAGGTAATCGACAGTGGACTTAATTATAAGGTCAAAAGGGATCTATTTGAGGACTGTCTTGATTACGATCAGGATGATGACGATGAAGGAATTAGGGTTTCCCAACCAATAGGTGTGAGTGAATTGCGTAGACCAAAAACAAAGGTTGAGATCCATAAAGAGATTAAAGAAAACGAGTTATTAACAAGACAATGAAGCAGCGAGTATAATAAAGGGAAAACAGGAGGGAAAAATGGATTGTGAGGAAACAAATGAGATGCAAACGCCCCAAAGAAAACTTTACAGTACTGATTTGAAAATGGAAACATGGCATACAAAAACAGGCTCTGGCAATAAACTTAACATAACGCTGAAGTGCCAGAACATGGAAAGGACAAACCAAATTTTTTTATCAGAGGATGAAACAGGAAACTGTACAAAGAAGCTTAAAACAATTTAATTTGTATTGCATATGTATTTTACACAATATACAAAAGTTATTTCATCCACATTAAATGTAGCTACAGTTAACGTAAATTGGCTTAATACTTTGAATGAAATTAAAATAATAAACTTTATGTTTCTTTATAATCTCGATTTAATTTTCATCCAAGAACAAAAAAAAAGGGGGGGGTGAAGGGAAACTAGAGTATTTTGAAATATACTGCAAATTTTTGATTAATTATACACAAATGCTCAACGATGGAATAGCTATCTTTTTACATCAAGCATCTAACGTGGAAATTTTGAATTTGGAAAACGATACTGATGGTTATGTTATGAGTGTTAATTGTCGTTACTCAAACGTTACTCTTCAATTATTGAATGTGTATACTCCTGCTGGGAACAGTAAGAGAAAAGAAAGGGAGAAATTATTTAATACAGATATTCTTAAGGAACAATATAAGTTATATCATAATGGATGGAGATTAGAATTCTGTTACCTGTATGAGAGACTATTCTAATTCCAAGTGAACTTCAAACAAAGTTATTAGTAAACTTGAAAAGCAACTTGAAACTTATAGATGCTTGGGACTTGTGTCATCACCAGGTGGAGTATACACTTATGTTAGAGAGAATTATGGCTCAAGGCTGGATAGGTTTTATCTAAAAGATTTACATAACCATGTGGCAAATATTCAAAATATTCCTGTTAACTGGCCTGACCATTGTATTATAGTATTAGCTTTGAAATTAGAAAATGTAGCGCTGGTAGGTAAAGGGTACTGGAAACTTAATAGTAATGTTCTAGATACAGATAAGGTAAGAGACAATTCTTTTAGGACTGAATAATAATAAGAGGAGCGAAGATAAAGTTGGAAATAATTTGTGTTGGTGGGAATATGCGAAAGCTCAACTGAAATATTTCTCTATCACATGTTCAAAGCAAATTTATCAAGCAGAATATGGCTTATTGAATTTACTGAAGTACCAGTTGAAAGATGAAATAGGAAAATGTGTATTAAATAAGGACAAGTTTTCGTCAGTTAACTCTTTAAAATCAAGAATAAATAGTATTCAAGATGAGATCTGTGAAGGAGTCAAAATTAGAGCAAAGGTGGATGATAAATTAAAGGGTGAACAAGTTTCACCGTACCTATTAGGGAGGAAGAAACACTCTAAATCGTATGTAAATGAAATAAAGAGGGATGATGGTGCCGAAATAGTAAATCCCAAAGCTATTGCTTTAAATATAAGGGAATATTTTGAGAAGCTTTTCAAAAAAGAGAAATGTCATAAGTCTTATCAAGACCTTTTTTTTCAAATCTAGTAGGTAAACTTATTGATAGGAATGAGAATGATATTTTAACCTCAGAAGTGACAGAGTCTGAATTATTGAAAGCAATGAAGGGGATGAAGAAAAGCAAAAGCCCAGGAATAGATGGTCTTACTGTGGAGTTTTACCAAAAGATTTGGAAAGAGAAAAAAAAACGATTTTGTAAGCCTAGTAAAGTTTATTTTCAAATATAACACCATCTCTAAAATGAATAAAGGAATAATAACTCTTACACCGAAGGAGGGAGACTTAGGTAATTAAAATCTGGAGGCCAATAACAATGCTATACGTGGATTTTAAGATAATAGCGAAAATTATATCTAATAGATTGAAGAATGTTACATTTATTTCCCGCAAGCAATTTACTTGTGTTGATGATAGGTCAATTATCAACTTGAATTCCATTATGAGAGGCATTGTGATTCATGCAAATGATAAGGATAAACAAGCTACGTCAATAAATTTATACTGGTCTAAAGCTTTTGATCGCGTGGATCATGACCATTTACATGCTGTACTGAACACTTTTGGTTTTGACCCTAGTTTCTCCCGGCTAATACAAATGTTATATATAGACGATGTAAGTGTAGTATGCATAAATGGTGATATCTTTGATTCATTCCCTATTAAAAAAAAATCGGTAAGGCAAGGATTGTGTTGAATTTGTTTATTATCTACCAGGAACCCTTTTACAGGATGATAAGAAAGAAGTGGGTGGGAATATCTTTGAATTTGCTAAATAAGTTGAAGGTTTCTGCTGATGATTCTGGTACCATAATTACTAGTGACAAAGGAATATCAGAATGTTTCAATATAATCACAGATTAGGAAAAGGCAAGTGGTGCAAATCTAAACAGAAATATAACTTCAATTTTAGGTATTGGACAATGGAGAAATAGATCGGAGTAGCCAATCAATGAATGTCATTATCTTCATAATTTCTGTAAAATACTAGGTGTTTAGCATAGTGATAATTATCAAGATAGTGTTAGTCTAAATTGGAATAATCTAGAGAGTAAGATAAACAAAGTTATAGGTATATTTAGGAATAAGAAACTGGCTGTTTCAAAAATGTATTATAGCAATTGTAAAATTTTAGCAAAAACTTGGTATGTGCCACATACATATACACTTCCACAGGATTGTACCTTTGTAACTTGGCTAGTAATAATAATAATAATAATAATAATAATAATAATAATAATAATAATAATAATAATAATAATAATAATAATAATAATAATAATAATAATAAAACGAATACAGAGGCGTTTATTTAGATACCTATGGACTGGAAGCTGTGAACCGATTGCAAGAAATACTGTATTTTTACCAAGGGCAGAGGGATGGCTATGAATGATGAATATTGTACAAAAATCAAAAGCAATTATGTTCCGAACTTTTAACAAGATTTCTA
The DNA here is from genome assembly GCF_036898095.1 of Palaemon carinicauda. Lineage (NCBI taxonomy): Eukaryota > Metazoa > Arthropoda > Malacostraca > Decapoda > Palaemonidae > Palaemon > Palaemon carinicauda. The sequence goes on along the minus strand of NC_090730.1, from coordinate 79,154,509 downwards.
TGAGTAAGTGTTATGGTTTCTAAATTATGTTTTTTCTATTTTAAAGTAAAAGCTAGTGTTTCAATGGAATCTGATAATACTTATATTGCACCATTTTTATAACATCCTATTATAGTGAGATGATTGATCTTTTAAGGATAGTATATCGTTTAAAGAATTATCCTAAGGTGTCTTTTAAGGAAATATACTGGTTATTTATAGACTGTAAAGACTATAAACCAAAGATAGAGTTATTGTACCCGCTTTTTAATTTTAAACATATTTGGAAGTATGTAAACAATAATTACATTGATAAGAAGAGCAGAGATACAGTTTATATATATGCTCATGAAATACTTAATACCAAAGATAGGCTGCAAATGATGAAAATCTCGAATGAAGATAAATGTCTCATTTGTGGCTATATTAAAAATAATATGCATATATTTTATTTTTGTCCCTCGTCAAAAAACATTTTCATTTGGTTGAAGTAAATACTAAATAGCTGTTATAGAATTGAGACATATAGTTTACTAAGGATTCTTAAGTTTGGTTTTAAGACACCATCGAAGAAAGACGAGAACATAGCAATGGTGTTACTATCAGATTTTGCAGCAGGAGTGTGGTTGGGTCACTCTCCGGGTCTTTTGATAGACGACCTAAACCTGATTGCTTGTATAGGGAATAAAATGTCATAAACCAAGTTTGTATTAATTAAACTTTATGTGAATAAATTAGACAAGCTCTTTACCAAAGAATATGTACTTAATGCTATTGTAAAATAAAGAATAAATAGACATATAAGTTACTATATGGGATATAAGGCTTACATACTTTGTTATTTGTAAAGGATTTAATTTTTTGTTATGTATGTTGTATATATGAAGCCATTGTATTGATCAGGTTGTAAAATTTAATAAAAAGTAAATAATTTATATATATATATATATATATATATATATATATATATATATATATATATATATATATATATATATGGACTAAATTGACCAAAAATCTTGTAAATTGGACTTAAATACATTGGACCAAAATCTCGTGGCCAAAAAGATTGTGGGCTAAAAGGTTATAGGACGAGGAGGCACTAGACCAAATGGAGTCGACTAAGAGACATTGGACAAAGCGTCATTGGACAAATTCGCATTTAACCACATCGTGTCCTAGAGAATGACTTTGGTAGAAAGGAACGGCAAGCACCAATGTCTACCAAAAACCACATACCTGTACTTTTTGGTCCCCCCCAACAGCTCTTGAGAGAGCTGAAAAAGCTTGGCTATAAGGGCGGCTGGCGATGAGTACTGCTCCAAGAAGTATTTTCTTAGGGCTTCATACTGTACTGGGGCATCCCCCTGGTCGCAAAGCCTATCGAAGCTTTCTAGGAAAGTGTCCTTGGCGATCGCCGCAAGGACATAGTCTGCTTTGCTACTTAAGCAAGTTACGCCCTTGATGCGAAACTTAACTTTGGTGGGCTGTAATCAGGCAAACACTTCTCCATTGGCAAAGGGTGGCAGTTTCATTTAGACAGTGTTTGTAAAAGTGTCAAGTTTGGTGGACGGCATTATAAGAGAGGGTAGGCAAATGGGTGGACAAAAAAATCCGTGTGGAGTAATCACTCCGATGGTAACCAATGTCGCAACGCAACTCTTCTAACAGAGAGGGGAGGTGAATGCAAGTAAACTTTATCCAGCATATAGGGAGCTTATATATAAGCAGTTGAGAGCAAGATTGTCACAAAAGTTCAAACAACCTAAAACATTCGATGGCAAGCTTAAACCAGTTTTGCTATTATCCATCCGGAAAAAGTGCGAAATGAAAAAAGTAATAGCATTACATTGCTTGAGGGTGTATGAAATACGTGCAGTACACTGGTATACAATCCCTGAAATACTGTGGCTTTGTGGAACTAATGAATGCCTTTATGTATATGTTAATATTTAAATGTGGCAAAAACTTGCCAATACATTGACCCTAGAGATGTCAAGGGTACTGTGTGCAATCAGTGACATACCATGTGGAAATACTACATTTCGCAAGTTACTATATCGTTGAATGACTTTCGATCCAACCGTTGAGGTGAACGGACAGCAGTTCCAGAGGTCTGATATTTCGGCCTTTTCTGAAACTTTGGGTGTAGTTCTAGGGCCTCTTATCTACTATAAATCTGATGAATATGTAGGAAAGTGTGGTTATTGGTGAAAATACGTATTAACTGTAGATTTGGTCTTCTAAAGTGAAAATTTAACATCAACATGCATATTGGTTTTGGAAGAGCAATCGTTGTACAATGGCGCTGTGCCTCAGGGTACCCTCTCAAGACGCGTGGCTGTAAAGCCTTTTGATTCAAGAAAATTATTCCCTAAAAGTATAATGTATTCTAATAAAGGCGGTATTTGAGCCAATGAAAAAGGCTCATGCTTTAAGAAGAGTGAACTCTATTTGGTTAATGTCCCTGAATTCAAAGCCAACACAAGAGGATTTAAGTGCTGCATGTTTTTTACAAATTGGTGTTTGCTTTCAAGATCAGCAAGTAATCTAGTTTCTACAAGAAAAGGTAATAATCAGGCTAAGAGAAAAGGCAGTTTATGGTCGTATAGTCAAGGACTTTGAAGGAAAACGTGTCACGGGTAACAGTGTTTCATTGAAAGTTACAGACAAAACTTCAATATTTACGTTTGTTTCTATTATACACTGTCCATAAGAGATGGAGGATTAGGTTCTGATGAGTATTCTTCGCCAATGTGGTAGAGTGGAAGGCCTAAGACATAATGTCTATAACCAGGGTTCTTTTAAAGGTGTTTTAAGCGGTATACGTGACGCCAAAATGTATGTCAAAAAGAATATTCCATCGAAGATTACTGTGAATGGTTTTCCAATTCAATTACTCTATAGTGGTCAGAAGAGAACTTGTTTCAAGTGTGGTTGAGAGTCTCATGAAGCAAGAGATTGTGAGGCAAGTCAATATGAGAGATCGAATGAATGTGATACTAGAGATTTTTCTGCCTTAATATCATTAAGTGAAAGTAAAGTGTCTAATCAGCTTAGTAGCAGTCATGATGATGTCCATAGCGTTTCTTTGAACACTGGAATTCCAGATGAGCGACATGATTTAATAGGTAAAGACAACTGGAATCTAGTATTGAATGATGTAAAGCAATTTAACCGACAACATTCAAACATAACAATGAGCAGTATCAATGAGGAATTGTCAGACGGGGACAAACATAGAAACCCCCATACTGAAGTAAAACACAGTTAAACGAAACTAGCGAATCAGTAATTAAGGCGATGACAGTAGAAGCAGAGGAACACAAGGTTATGACGGAAGGTTCCCAACCAGAAGAGTAAGAAAATAAGAATGGGATATAACTGCTAAGAAGAGGGAAAATAACGAAAGTCTCGGCGATGAAATGGAGATATTCTGAATCATAAGGTAAAGGGAGTACTGGAATTCAAAATACTGATGTAGAAAGGGAAAGTATTTCTGTTAATTTAAGCGATGAGGATAGAAGTGTTATGAATCCACTGTTAAATTATTCTCAAATATCTAATATCCTTGATGATTTAGAGGATATGCAATATGAAACCGAGCAAAACATAAACCCCAACAGTGAGCCTAGATCAGGTAAACAAACATAAAGAGGACCATATCAATAGTAGTTAAGTGAAATTTCCTAAACTCTCTAGAATAAGATAATAATTAATCGTTTCTTTCTGATGTCTCTAATAGTGGTATCACTAAATATTGGAGGTTTAAATGAACTCAACAAACAGATATAACTTCTGATGTTAGCTTCTCAATATAAGATTACTGTATTAATTATACAAGAACATAATATTATAGATAGGAATAAGATAAGATACCTTGAAGAAAGTTTTGAGGGACTGCTGAGCATGGCAACTATTTTCAAAGGAGGCACTTATTTTATATTTTGTTTTCTTTAATAAAATGTCAAATATTTCTGTACTATCAACGGAAAAAGATGAAACGGGTAGTTTGTTGTCTGCAAAAATTCAACATGATGGCAGTTATTTATTCTTGCTGAATGTATATGCATCGTCAGGATCTTCTAAAAAGAAGGAAAGAGAGAGTTGGTTTTCTGATAACATTATATTACTTGAGACAAAATACTTCAAATATAATTCTAGCCGGGGATTTTAATTCTCTACTCTCTGGAAGATATGTGAGCATGGGATACGAAATATATGTATCCAAAGCACTCAAGTATGTAGTAAAACAACTGGTTCTGAAAGACGTATGGTTTTATAAACAATCTACCCTCGAATACTTACTATCGAGCTGATTATGATTCCAGAATTGACTGTATATACGTAAGTGACCTATACAGTAACATAAAACAGTCAAAATATTCCATTATCTATGACAGATCATAACATGATATTAACCCACTTTTTATCGCCAAACAGTGTAGAATGGAGAGGGGATACTTGAAACTGAATATATTGTTACTGAATGGAAATTATTTTAACGTAAACTCCAAGAGGTCTTGGGATTATTTGAAAAGAGAAAAAAGAATATACCCCCAAATCATGGAATGATAGGATATTTCTGTGAAACCTAAACTAAGATATTTTTTTTTTTTTTTGTGTTTGATTGTCCAAACAAGCTAACTAGGAGAAATATGGAACATTAAACTTTTTTTAATAAGCCACTTAGAATTCTTCACTAACAAGGCTTCGATCGGTTATATTGATTTTGAACAAATGAAAGTCTTTAAAGATCGAATAGAATTTATAAAGATGAAATAAGTGAAGGTGTAAAACTTAGGTTGAAATAACTGAAAGGTTAAATGGGGAGCCACTGTCTGATCATCTATTACGGAAAGAGAAATCCAGAGGAAGAATAAAAATTATTAGAGAATTGCGCTTGGAGAATGGCACAAAACTGCATAGCACTGGCACTATTGCTCACATGTAAAATAGCATTATGAAACACTGTTCTCCAAGGTAAATACAGACTCGAGGTTACAAGACTATTTTCTTATGTCTATTGACAGCACCATAAACGAGGAAGACAATGAAGCGTTATGTACCATGGTAACTTCGAAAGAGGTATTAAACGCTTTAAAAACTATGAACAAAGGTAAAACACCAGGAGAGGTTGGCCTTCCCTTAGAGTTTCACTTAAAAACATGGAATGTTATCAAGCCAGAGTTTACGGAAGTGGTAAAGTATGCTTTAGATATAAAATTTCAATTAGGACAGAGTCAAATGAAAGGTATCATAAAATTGGTTCACAAAGGTAAGGACATTCTATCTTTGAGGAACTGAAGGCCTATTGCATTGCTAAGTACGGAAAATGAATGAAATTTAAGAATACTGGCAAACAGAATGGTAAGTGTTTTAAATAAGGTTGTATTTGAGTAACAATTTTGTTCGGTGAAGGTAAGATCAATAATAAACTGTAATACACTTCTCGGTGATATCATATATTATGTCATTGAAAAATCATCTAGACTGAGCTCTGGTCATTCTGGACTAAAGCAAGGCCTTTGACAGTGTAAATCTAGATTTTATGTTCAAGACATTATCACGAATGGGTTTTAGAGGCAATTTTATAATGAAAATAAGAATGCCATATGGCAGGAACCAAAGTGCAGTTTGTACAAATGGAATCGTTTGTACCCATTTTCTTATTGAACGATCGATATGCCAGGGGTGCCCTATGTCAATGATAGCATATGTTTTGTTCCAAGAATCACTGTATTGAACTCTGAAACAAAATGTAAGTATTAGACCCACAGAACTCTCAAATACATTCCAGTGTTATGAGACTGGGAAACTGGAAACATCGAAATGAATGGCCAGTTGAATGATTGCAACATAAGAACAGATGCACTGTATTAGGGATGTTGCTATGCAATGATTATGAAGAAATGGTCAAAGGAAACTGGGATGAACTTAGTAGCAATGTTCAGGTAAGAGAAAACATACTCTCAAACAGATTTTAGTCTGTATAAAAAAATCTATCTTTATTAATTCCTTAATCTTAAGGAAATTATGATACATGTGCCACGAGTTTCCATCGACAAAGAGTAAAGCAAAAACCCTAGAACAAGCAATCTTTCGGTACCTGTGGCGCAGAACGTATCAGCCAATTAAGAGAGAATGCCTTTATCTTAAAAAAGTGAAAGGAGGCATCGGTATAGTCAGTGTGTATTATAAGGCAGCAGCTATTCTAAGGAGCACATATTTGAAGGTTATTCAATCAGAAAGCTATGGAAGACAGTTAGCCCTTTATTTTAAAAGTATTAGAATATGTCATATGTTTCCCATGGAAAATTGTCTTGATGTATCACACTCAGGTACTCCTTTCTACAATTATATTATTGATATCATAAGGAAATTGATATAAACGCCCAACTTTCCACATGTTAGAATTGAAATTATTTACAGATCTATGCCTGAACATATATAAACGCCCAACTTTCCACATGTTAAAAATGAAATTATTTACAGGTCTATGTCTGAACATGAGTTTCCATCGACAAAGAGTAAAGCAAAAACCCTAGAACAAGCAATCTTTCGGTACCTGTGGCGCAGAACGTATCAGCCAATTAAGAGAGAATGCCTTTATCTTAAAAAAGTGAAAGGAGGCATCGGTATAGTCAGTGTGTATTATAAGGCAGCAGCTATTCTAAGGAGCACATATTTGAAGGTTATTCAATCAGAAAGCTATGGAAGACAGTTAGCCCTTTATCTTAAAAGTATTAGAATATGTCATATGTTTCCCTTGGAAAATTGTCATGATGTATCACACTCAGGTACTCCTTTCTACAATGATATTATTGATATCATAAGGAAGTTGATATAAACGCCCAACTTTCCACATGTTAGAAATGAAATTATTTACAGGTCTATGCCTGAACATATGCCTATTGTATTGGAAAGATATTCACTTCTTAACTGGAAGGATATATGGAATAATCTATGGTGTAAATATGTTGATTCGTACCAGAAACTTTTGATGTACAGAATTTTGTATAAATCATTAACCACAAAAGAAAGGCTTAGAGTACTGAATGTAAGAGATGATTATTTATGTAACAAGTGTAAGGAAGTAGAAAATCATATACATGTATATTTTTGTATGTATGTTAACCCCATCTAGGAGTGGTTTCAAAATTTAATTTTAGAAATTTGTAAAGTAAAAGTAGAACAACCAATAAAATTTTTGATGAAGGATTACACATGTAAAACCAAGAAAAAGGTAAACACATTAAATGTTCTTCTAATTGAATATATAAATTATGTATGGTATAGCAGAGATGACAATGTATCTCCTTCAGTAAGAATATCCTTATTAAGATGCAAAATAAAATACACCAAGTGGGTCATATCAAAATCATACGACATAGAGAAACATTTTACCCGCCAATATATTGAAAACATTTAACAAGTTTACTGTGTCATTAGATCTAAAGGAGAAAGTTAGAGTAGTTTGTAGATTTGAAGCAATGAAAGAAAGTCTTTGTTGTAAAAATATCATATCTCTGGATATAGTTACTTGTTGTATATACTAAGTAAATTTGGCCATTAGAAAAATAATAAATTGCGTAACCATTATGGTAAATATAGGATTACATAAATGGGGTTAGAATAAGCAAAGATTTAGCCATACTAGCAACAATTTGGAGCATAACATTCAGCAATCCTTATCACGTCTTTAAGCTCGAAACTTATTTCCCTTTCAACTCTATTGTTTATTTTACCAGTAGCCAATAGACCTCCTTTGGTTATTGTATTCTTGTGGTAAGGAAGATTGGATTTACCTCTGTTAATAGTTAACAAGCCACTAGAACAGCTTCGGTGGATACCTTAAATACAAAACTTGGCAATAAACTACGTTCGTTTTTCATATATAAGAATTTCTTATTTGAAATTATCGCATGACCTGATTTTTTCTTAAATGTGCATCTATATTAATGAAAGAAAAATAATGCTTGATCATATTATTCATTGCTAAAATTCAATAAGAATATTTCAAGCAAAAGTTGCAAGTCTGATTAATTCTCGTCTGTCAGTCAAAAAACATGTAATTTTTTTTCACATAAATTCTTATCCTATTTTTCCCCTCAGTTCTTTTTATTGTTTCATTTAACATTTTCGCAGGTTTATTAAAAGAAATGCATTATATCCGATACCTTCAATCATTGCCTAAGATATATTTGAAATACTTAGTAAAATAATCACTATCAGTCATGGAGATACTGTCAAACAGGTTTACATGTTTGAACTGTTTTATTCTATTATATACACCCAAAATTATTTAATGAGTAACTACCAAAAATTTATTCATATTGAATGTACGTTTGTTTAATTTACCTTACTTGGATACCGTTACTTCAATTAATTACGCTATGTACAACTAGACCGAGTAAAAACAGTAGTTTTCAAAAAACATTTGCTTATACATATAATGAAAACATTATGATACCAACAACGGTATTATTTCTGTGACCGTGGATATATATATATATATATATATATATATATATATATATATATATATATATATATATATATATATATATATATATATACACACACATATATATATATATATATATATATATATATATATATATATATATATATATATAATAATCATCCCCCATAGTTATTTCATTGCCGAACAAAGGCCTCAGACATGTCATTTCGCTCGCATATGGTTATGGTTTTTTTATGCTAATCTACACCCGCACACTTTCTTAGTTCTTCACTCCATCGTCTGCTCTTCTTTCCCCTATTTTTTTAGCAATATCCAGGGTGCCATTTTGTTATTCTTAATGTCCATGTATTATCTGTCATTCACATTATATATCCTTCTCATGTCCATTTCTTTTCTTACATTTTTGTAGAATATCCTCTATATTAGTTTGCTCTTGTATCCGTGTTGCTCCATTTCTGTGTTTTAGTGTTATGCCTATCATTACTCTTTCCAGAGCTCTTGAAGTTATGAATAGGTTATATTCTAAGACTTTATGTATGTTCCACGTTTCTGATGCATGGGTTAATAGTGATAAGATTAGTAGATTAAATTATTATCTTTTTAGAGAAAAAGTAACATTCTAATTTTCATAATACGATTTTGTTTGTCTAAAGCTCTCCATCCCATGCTTACCCTCCTTTTAATTTTGATCTCGTGTCCTAGGCAAACCCTTACTGTCTGTCCAAAGCACATATATTCATTAACTATCTCTAAAGACTTGGCCATAACACTTATCTGTTTTCTCTCTGCATTTGCATTCAATATTACCTTAGTTTTACTCATATTCATTTTCAGTCTTACATTTCTGCTTTCTCTATTTAAATACTCTATCAGCTTTTGCAATTCCTCCCATGATTCATTAAACGCAACTATGTCATCTCCAAATTTTAAGTTAATAAGGTTTTACCCATTTTATTGGGCTATTTTTTTGCGGTTGGAGGCCTTGGGCTTATGGCTTCTAGCTTTACCAACTAGGGTTGTAGCTTGGTTAATAATAATAATAATAATAATAATAATAATAATAATAATAATAATAATAATAATAATAATAATAATAATAATAATAATAATAATAGTTCTTGATTTTTTCAATCTATTTTTTAAACTTCTTCTAGTAATGCGGTAAATATTCTAGGAGAGATAGCGTCCCTGTCTAACTCCCTTCTAAATCGGAATTATCTAACTATCTTTATGTAGTTTTAGGACTGCTGTAATTCCTGTATACATACTTTCAAGTGTCCTAACATAAGATTCATCCATTCCTTGTTTTTGAAGGCCTTTCATTACTGCTGAAGCTTAATTGAATACCTGCTTCTAAATACTTACTGCTCTGTTAATTGATTAAAGTCTAGCTGTCTTTCATTCGGACTACTATGATTTTTGTGAATATTTTATATATTACGGAAAGTAAGTTTATTGGGCGGTAATTTTTCAGGTTTTGTGTGTCTTCCTTTTTGTGAATTTGTATAAGAACATACATACAGACATTTAAAGTTCAGCAAGTTTTACTACTGTGAAATCTCCTCCATCTATTATTAGCTTAATTGTTAGGTCCTCTTCTCCTACTGTTTTGCCTCTTTTTACGCCTTTTCATGTTTTCTTTACTTCTCCTACTGTTACACTCGATACCGGCTCAGCTCAGATGTTTCATTATTTTTATTGACAAAGTAATCTTTTATATCACTATTGTAAAGCAGTGTATAGGAATCCTACACAATTTTAATCACTCCCTCTCTTTTGTTAATATTTTAATTTTCCCCCATTAACGCAAACAGGTTGATGTCCTATTCCAAGTCTTCCATTCATCAATTTGATGTTTCTTCCTCTCTTTAGTGTTTCCTCAATTTTGGTCTGATCATGTTCACGAATGTATCAATTATTTTTCTTTTTTTTCTCTTTTTTTGATAGATTTTCCAATTTTATTTGATCTCTCTTGGATTTTATCCTCGTTTACAATCTTTTCTTTATTAGGCTTTTGGTCTTTTCTGGTAGTTTTCCATGATCTTGTCTAAGAACTTTTCCATCGATCTCTTGTGCAGATTCTAATACAAGTGTTGTTAGATTATTGTTTATTTCTTCTTAAAATGCTTCCATTTCAACATATATTTGAGAGTACCTATTTTCCATTGCTAAACTAAACTCATCTAATATTTCTCCTATTGATGAGTTTAGTTTAGCAATGGAAAATAGGTACTCTCAAGTACATGTTGAAATGGAAGCATTTAAAGAAGAAATAAACAATAATCTAACAACACTTGTATTAGAATCTGCACAAGAGATCGATGGAAAAGTTCCTAGACAAGATCAAGGAAACTACCAGAAAAGACTAAAAGCTTAATAAGAAAAAAGATTGTAAACGAGGATAAAATCCAAGAGAGATCAAATAGAATTGGAAAACCTATCCAAAAGAAAGGGGAAAAAAATTTATACATTCGTCAACATGATCAGACCAAAATTGAGGAAACACTAAAGAGAGGAAGAAACATCAAATTGATGAATAGAAGACATGAAATAGGACATCAACTTATTATGTTTGCTTTAATAGGGGAAAATTGAAATATCACCAAAAGACAGGGAGTGATAAAGATTGTATAGGATTTCTATACACTGGTTTACAATAGTGATATAAAAATTACTTTGTCAATACAAATAAAGAAATCACTCCAGGAGTTATTTCTTTTTTTTCTTAAAATTGGTTTTGTTCCTTTTTTTTTATTTTAAGATGTTTATCACTGCTAAATCACTAACTAAATTAAATTTTCACTGAAAATAAAATCTATTTCGTTTTTTGTTTCTCCATTTGGGATTCTCCATGTCCATTTTCTATGTGTTTTCATAAAAAAATTAGTGTTCATGATTTTAAGAATTTTATTTCATTAAATTCCACAAGCACGTCTCCTCTGCTATTATTTTGTGTCTACTACAAAATTGCCTAATGCTAATTTCCTTTATTCTTTAGACCTAGTTTAACATTGAAATCGCTCAAAACAAATGTAAACTGAGGTTTATGTCTTTTCATAGCGATATTCAAATCATCATAAAAAGTTTATATTTCTTCCTCTGAAAGGGATGTTGTTGGTATATAAGTTTGAATGATCTCTAATTTATACATTTTTAGTTTGATAATTAATCGTATAATTCTCTCTCTCTACTACTATAAAATTCTTCTATGTTACCTGCAAGATATTTCTTTTATTAGGAAAACTCCATTTCCTTTGTTCCTGTCACATACTCTCAAGAAAAATATATGACTCTCTTTTAACTCTATGTCAGTTATACAAGTAATACAGCAACATTGTCCATAGAAAGGGTCCTGACATTGCATATTGCAAGTTCAGTTTACAATGGTAGCCTTTTCTAGTCCAGAGGTTTTTAGCACCCCTTGCAGTTGGGCCGCTGGGTGACTGGCGTTAGGCAAGAACTACAGAAAGTTTAAGTTTGTTTATGCGCAGCTTAAGGGAGATTAGCTGACGTTACACAGGAGATTCTGTCCGGCCTTCTCCTTTGTTTTCTAACCTGAGTTTTGCTATATCCGTTGTTTTTAAGAGTTTTAAGAAGATCTAAGTGCATGACATTTTTTTTTTGAAAGGTTGTTGTTTACACATTAAAGATGTTTAAAAATGAGTTTATTAAAAAACTATACCAATGTATAAATGATTTGTATATGTTCATACAATATTCAATCTCATTCAATTTATAGTAGATAGTTACTGGTATACATACAAGAGGGATGGTGAAAAAAAGATATACAAATATTGCACAAAGTTACACCC
>NC_090730.1:79132230-79137230 GCF_036898095.1 Palaemon carinicauda | reverse complement strand
TACGAAATACACTTAATCAAGCCACTATGAATCGGCTTAATGTTGTTGAGAGAGCAGCTCTCATAGCTGATAGGCTTAACGAATATCAGGACATTTTAGGTAATTCCACTTGGGTTACTAACGATAATATCTCCGTGAAAGATTTTTTACGATTAATGTATTTAACTTGCATGACACTTATGTTGCCTGAAGCTTTAGTGCGGTGCTTTGATAAGAAGTTAATGCCTGCAAGTACGGAATTGGATGTCTATAAACAGATAAAGAAGCACATGTCCAAGTGTCCAGATCTCGATCCCGTGTTAACTCAAGTTTTTGCTAAGAATGAAACAAAACCACAAACAGTGAACGTAATTAATAATCCAGTAGCGGGAGTGACGTGTTACAACTGCAAACGTCAAGGTCACATAAGCGCAGACTGTAGAACGAAATTTTGTTCAGTTCACAACACAGGATCACATTCTTATAGTCAATGTTACGCGCGTAAGACACAACAATATCCTAGAAATACACAGTCAATTCCACAGTCAGTTCCATATGGAAATAAAAAGAAAAATCCTCATTTTAACAATAAGAAGAAACAACAAAATGTCAATGCAGTTCAGAGTCCGAAACAAACAAACACTTCTTCAAATATCGCTGAGCCTGGGCCGTCAAACCAGACCTCGCAAAGTCAGCCTAATTTTCAGAATGTGCAGAACAAAGCAAATACCACATAGTTAACTCTAGAGGGGAAGAGAGTGATGTTGGGTCAAGGTCATTTATGTCAACATCAATAGTATTGAATAATCAATTTAATGTTTTATCAGATAATTGTGAGACAATAGATTTTCCTATGAAACACACGGCCGAATTAAGTAAAACAGTGCATGCTCCCGTAGATTTGCAACGAATTCATACAATAATAAGCCAAAATGAGTTACGGCCAACCTTATATGCTGTAAATTTAGAACACAAATCCTTTACGTTATTTTTTGACTCTGGTAGTCCACGTAATATTATGGATTTGAAGACGCATCATTTGTTGTTTTCGAACTTTCCGATTGAAAAATCAGGAATCAGACTTTCAGGTATAGGAAATAATGAATTAAACGTCATAGGCATAACTCATATTCAGTTCAGAGTCGGTAATCGCACGTTTGCCGATACATTTGTTGTTGTGAAAAACATTAATATGTATCCAGCTGTAATTATAGGATACCCATCTATGGGAAATCAAAACATTATCTTAGCTCCTGCAAAGCACGGCGTGTATATCAAAGGGAAATTCTATAAGTCTTCTAATACTTTAAAGTCTGTTTTGGATAATAAGGAGACGACAAATGTAACCGTAACGTACGTTGAAGAACCAATAACTTGTCTCACTAATAAAGAAATAATACACGCGACCCAGCAGAATTCTCGTTCACCCGTAATATCATCTTGCACGCAATATATCGAACCAAACATACCTTCGAATTTAATAGTGCAAATAAAGAAAACACTACCGGGATCTGAAATATTAATCCTTTCCGATACTTTGAAAACCAACGGATTGTCTGTCACACAAGCTATTTATACAGTAGGCTCACATCAGCAATGTAATATCGAAGTCTGTAATCATTTAAATAACACTTTAGTAATTCACAAAAATCAACATATCTTGGATGTAGAAGTTTATAAACATCGTATTCTTACCGTTGCTGAAATCAATCACTCTCAATCAGTTGCGGATGAATCCCTTTTGCGATCTATTAAAAATAAAATCAGTAAGGACATTCAAGACGAAGAAATTCAGCAGAAAATTTTTGAACTTTTAAATAAATATACAGATGTCTTTTCCACTACGGATGGATCCTTAGGGAAAACAGATGTGATCGAGCATCAAATAAGGTTAAAAGACAAACAGAAAATTATATATGTACCCTCGTACAGACTCCCTATGAAATTCCAGAATGAAATAAATGATGAAGTAGGTAAAATGTTAGAGGAAGGAGTCATTAGAAAATCAAATAGCCCTTATAATTTTCCTTTAATAGTTGTACCGAAAAAAGATCGAACATGGCGTATCTGTGTCGACTTTCGTCGTCTAAACGAGGAAACGATCCCTGATCGATTCCCAGTGCCATGTACTGACGATATTTTGTCTTTGTTAGGTCAGAATAAATATTTTACCAGTTTGGACTTACTTAAAGGCTTTCACCAGATATCATTAGAAGAAGATAGTATCCCATACACAGCCTTCAGCACAGCCAGGGGACATTATGAATTTTTACGGATGCCTTTTGGTTTACGTTGTGCTCCTATAACATTTACAAGAATGATTAACATAGTGTTTGGAGACTTGTTAGGGGATATATTGCATGCCTATATGGATGATCTTGTAATCTTTTCCAACACCTTAGAAGAACATCTACGTAAGTTAGAACTAGTACTACAGAGATTAAGACAACATAACTTAAGGGTAAAGATTAGTAAGTGTGAATTTTTCAAAACAGAATTAGTATATTTGGGTTTCATGGTGTCAAGCCAAGGTCTTAAAGTAGTCCATGATAAGGTGTCGGCTATACGTAATTTTCCCATACCTACTAATGTCAAGGGAATACAGCAATTTCTGGGTTGTAGTGGATATTACAGGCGTTTTATACGCAACTATTCAATAATAGCCGCTCCTTTAACTGATCTTACGAAGAAGGGCGTAGATTTCATATGGTCTGAGCAACATCAACAGGCGTTTAATACTTTGAAAGATGAACTGTGTAGTTCTCCTATCTTAAAATTTCCTGACTTCGGTAAGGAATTCTTCATTGCAACAGACGCCTCAGACTTAGGAGTGGGAGGGGTATTGCTTCAGCAATATGATAAATAGTTTTTCCCGATAGCTTTCTATTCTCGAAAATTGAGAACTTCCGAAAGTAAATATGCAGTAATAGACAAGGAAGGACTAGCTATTGTTAATTCGCTAGTGCATTTTAAGTTCATAATTTACGGTTATCCCGTTAAGGTTCTTACTGACCATAAACCACTAACAGAGTTCTTTAAAGGCTTCAATCACAGCCCTAAACGAACTCGGTGGCATTTAATCATTCAAGATTTTGGCGCAAGAATCGGGTATTTACCTGGGAAAGCAAATATCATTGCGGATGCATTATCACGCAACCCCGTGTCATCTTGTACGGAGTCTTTAGCTGAATTAATAGATATATCAACATCCATGCCTATTGTAAAAACAATATCTGAACAAGAAGATTTAGGCTGGAGTGCTGAATTGTTACAGACTGAGCAAAGAAAAGATCAGAAAATAGAAACAATTATAAATGCTTTGAAAGGCAATCATAAAGAAAAAGAATATATAAAGTATAAGCAGCAGAATTATGTAATCAAAGATAATATTCTGTGTAGGACTGTGACAAGGAAAACCCGCAATACACCACATGTAACTAACGACCAGGTAGTAGTACCAAACTCACTTGTTTCCACTGTCCTGAATTGGTTGCATTCAAATCCATTACATGGACACCCTGGGTTCTCATTAATGTCACAGAAAGCCAAATCATTGTTTTATTGGCATACAATGCTTACAGATATAAAAAGACACATAGCTAATTGTCGCACATGTCAGGAAAACAAAGGGCATACGAAAACACCTGTTAGCTTAGGAACTTATCCTGTTCCCAATCAACCCTTTGAAAGAATACATTTAGATTTGTTAACAGGATTTTACGAGTCAGACAGAGGGAATAAGCACCTCTTAGTAATTATAGATGCTTTAACTCGATATACAGAACTAATAGCGCTTAAAACTAAAACTGCGATTGAATGCGCTAGGAAGTTTTACGAGTGTTACATTTGTAAACATGGAATTCCACACATGATAATCTCAGACTCGGGTGGTGAATTTAATAATCACTTTCTTACCTCATTGTGTGAATTCCTCAAAATAAAGAAGATCAATACCATGATATATCACCCAGAGTCGAATGGGCTAGTGGAAAGAGCAAATAGGAAGATATTAAATATATTAAGGGTAACACTAGGGGGATCAGACCCCAACTGGGATATTGCAATACCGGCGGCACTGAGTACTCTGAATCATTCATATCATATATCAATTAAAATGTCACCGCATGAAGCATTGTATGGTACCCCAGTTAGAACACCTTTCCATGTATTAACGCCTACAACTAATCTATCAAATCCTTTAAAAGAATGTATAAATGCAAGTATAAGTCGATATGATATCCTTCGAAAGAATTTAGAAGAATCACAAATCATAATGAAAAGGAAT
The DNA here is from genome assembly GCF_036898095.1 of Palaemon carinicauda. Lineage (NCBI taxonomy): Eukaryota > Metazoa > Arthropoda > Malacostraca > Decapoda > Palaemonidae > Palaemon > Palaemon carinicauda. The sequence continues at coordinate 79,132,966 of NC_090730.1, read as the reverse complement.
CATGATAAAATAGCGAAACCAACTAAAACATATACCGTGGGTGATAACATCTATATTCAAATCAATGTCAGAAAAGGGCTCAACTATAAACTAACACCTAAGTTTGAAGGCCCATTTAACATTTTGGAAATATTAACGGCCAATAGGTTTAGAATTCAAAATGTAGCCCAACCCACGGATGAGAGAATAGTACCATTGTCTCACATAAGAAATTAAAAAGAAGTGAGGAAAAATTTTAATTTTAATTTAAAAGTTTTCTTTTTAATACAGGAGTAATTACATATATTTTTTCTCGTTACAGGTTTCCAAGATGAATTTTTTGTTGTTGGGAGTGATATTGTTCGCTCAGACATTTTTTTTCGTATGGGATGAGTTCTAAGACTAAGAATATATATTTTAAATATGGAAATATAGTTGAAAGACAAGAAGACATTTTTATTACATCAACCAACGTAATTGTCGAAGTGCATATGCAAGCAATTTTTCTTCAAGAGAATGATGTCACTAGCTTAAGAACCGCCATTTCAAGGTTTTCTGCATCATTGGATGAGTTGCATAGGAGACATTTTCATTTGACTACTAAGAGTTTGCTTAGCTCAACATTAAAAGTTGCAGAGATGCTATCTGATGACTTATAGAATAAGACTGGAGAGACAGGATCTTTGGCTTATGACCTTTTGATGTGGACTGTAGGACACGAACAAAAAGAAAGACGAAATCCGTTCATTTATGCTGC
>NC_090730.1:79109730-79124730 GCF_036898095.1 Palaemon carinicauda | reverse complement strand
AATGTACTCTTTCAAAGGGTTGATTGGGCACGGGATAAGTCCCTAGGCTGATAGGTATCTTCGTGTGTCCTTTGTTTTCCTGACAAGTGCGACAATTAGCTATGTGCTTTTTTATATCTGTAAGCATCGTATGCCAATAAAACAATGATTTGGCTTTCTGTGACATTATGGAGAACCCCAGGTGGCCATGTAATGGATTTGCATGCAACCAATTTAGGACAGTGGGTATAAGTGAGATTTGTACAACTACCTGGTCCTTAGTCACCTGTGGTTTATTGCGGGTTTTCCTTGTCACGGATCTACACAGAATATTATCTTTGATTATATAATTCTGCAGCGTATTCTTTATATATTCCTTTTCCTTAGGATTTCCGTTCAAAGCATTTATGATTTTTTCTAATTGCTGATCTTTTCTTTGTTCAGTCTGTATTAGTTCAGCGCTCCAGCCCAGATCTTCCTGTTCAGATACAGTTTAAAAATAGGCATGAATGTTGATATATCTAATAATTCAGCTAATGGCTCCGTACAAGATGACACGGGGTTGCGAGATAATGCGTCAGCAATGATATTTGCTTTCCCAGGTAAATACCCGATCCTCACGCCAAAATCTTGTATGATCAAATGCCACCAAGTTCATTTGGGGCTGTGACTAAAGCATTTAAAGAAGTCAGTTAGGGGATTATGATCAGTAAGAACTTTGACGGGATAACCGTATGTTATGAACTTAAAATGCACTAGTGAATTAACAATAGCTAGCCCTTCCTTGTCTATTACTGCATATTTACTTTCGGAAGGTCTCATTTTACGTGAATGAGAAGCTATCGGGAAAAACTGTTTGTCATATTGCTGAAGCAATACCCCACCTACTCCTAAGTCTGAGACGTCTGTTGCAATGAAGAATTCCTTACCGAAGTCAGGAAATTTTAGGATAGGAGAACTACACAGTTCATCTTTCAAGGTATCAAACGCCTGTTGATGCTGCTCATACCATATAAAATCTACGCCCTTCTTCGTAAGATCGGATAGGGGGGCCGGCTATTATTGAATATTTGCATATGAAATGCCTGTAATATCCACTAAACCCCAGAAATGGCTGTGTTCCCTTGATATTAATAGGTATCGGAAAGTTACGGAGAGCCGACACCTTATCGTGGACTACTTTAAGACCTTGACTAAACACCGTAAAACCTAAATAGACTAATTCTGTTTTGAAGAATTCACACTCACTAATCTTTACCCTTAAATTATGCTGTCTTAGTCTCTGTAGCACTAGCTTCAGTTTACGTAGATGTTCTTCTAAGGTATTAGAAAAGATTACAAGATCGTCCATATAGACATGCAATATGTCCCCTAACATGTCTCCAAACACTATGTTGATCATTCTAGTAAATGTTATGGGAGCACAACGTAAACCAAAAGGCATACGCAAAAATTCATAATGTCCCCTGGCTGTGCTGAAGGCAGTGTATGGGATATTATTTTCTTCTAATGATACCTGGTGAAATATCTGTTCTGACCTAGCAAAGATAAAATATTGTCTGTATATGGCACTGGGAATCGATCAGGGATTGTTTCCTCATTTAAGCGACGGAAGTCTACGCAGATACGCCATGTTCGATCTTTTTCGGTACAACTATTAATGGAAAATTATAAGGGCTGTTCGATTTCCTAATGACTCCTTCTTCTAGCATTTTACCTACTTCATCATTTATCTCATTCTGGAATTTCATAGGGAGTCTGTACAGTGGTACAGAGATAATTTTCTGCTTGTCTTTTAACCTTATTTGGTATTCTATAACATCCGTTTTACCTAAGGATCCATCCGTAGTGGAGAAAACATCATGGTATTTGGTTAAAAAATAAAAAAATTTCTGCTGAATTACCTCTTCTTGAATCTCTTTATTGATTTTATATTTTATAGATTGCAAAAGGGATTCATCCGCATCTGATTGAGCGTGATTGATTTCAGCGACGGTAAGAATGCGATGTTTATAAACTTCCACATCCAAGATATGTTGATTTTTGTGAATTACTAAGGTGGTATTCAAATGATCACAGACTTCAATTTTACATTGTTGTTGTGAGCCGACTGTATAAATAGCTTGTGTGACGGACAATCTGTTAGTTTTCAAAGTGTCAGGAAGGATTAATATTTCAGATCCCGGCAAAGTTTTCTTTACTCGCACTAATATATTCGAAGTTACTTTTGGTTCGATAGATTGCGTGCAAGATGATATTACGGGTGAACAAGTATTCTGTTGGATGTCGTCTATTATTTCTTGATTCATGAGACAAGTGATTGGTTCTTCAACGTAGGTTACTGTTTTATTTGTCGTCTCCTTTTTATGCAAAACTGGTTTTAAGGTATTAGAAGACTTATATAATTTTCCTTTGATATACACGCCGTGTTTGGCAGGGGCTAAGGTAATGGTTTGAGTGCCCATAGACGGGTACCCTATAATTACAGCTGGATACATATCAATGTTTTGTACAGCGATAAAGGTATCGGCAAACGTGCGCTTACCGACCTTGTACTGAACATGAGTTACTCCTATTACATTTAATTCATTATTTCCTATACCCGAGAGACTTACTCCGGACTTCTCTATAGAGAAGTTCGAAAATAACAAGTGATGAGTCCTCAAATCCATGATATTACGTGGACTACCAGAGTCAAAAAATAATGTGAAGGATTGGTGTTCTAAATTTACAGCATATAATGTTGGTCGTAACTCATTTGGGCTTATTATTGCATGAATTTGTTGCAAATCTACAGGAACCTGCACTGATTTATTGGATTCTGCCGTGTGTTTCATAGGAAAATCTATTGACTCACAATGATCTGATAAATTATTAAATTGCTTATTTGATACAAAAGATGTTGATATGAATGACCCAACATCACTCTCTCCCCAATTGGAGTTAACTATGTGGTATTTGCTTCGCTTTGCACATTCTGAAAATTCGTCTGACTTTGCGAGTTCTGGCTAGACGGCCCAGGAACAGTTACTTGAACCACTATTTGTTTGTTTTTGATTTTGAACTACATTGCCGTTCGCTTGTTTCTTTTCAATAAACTGAGGATTTCTCTTTTTATTTCCATATGGAACTATTTATGTGTTTCTAGGATTCTGCTGTTGATTAAGCGAGAAGCATCGACAATATGAATGGGTTGAACTATTATGAAAGGAACAAAATTGCGTCCTACAGTTTGCAATCAAGTGACCCTGACGTTTGCAATTATAACAAGTCATCCCTGCAGCTTGATTATTATTAACTACATTGACTTGTTGTGGCTTAGTTTCATGTTTTGCAAAAACTTGAGTAAGCAAGGGATCAAGGTCAGTACACTTAGACATGTGTTTCTTTATCGGGTGTTAGCTTTTTATAAAAACACCACACTAAAGCTTCTGGCAACAAAATTGTCATGAAAGTTAAATACATTAGCCGTAAGAAATCTTTCACAGTAACCCATGTGGAATTGCCTAAAATATCAAGATATTCATTCAGCCGGTCGGCAATGAGAGCCGCCCGTTCTACAACATGAAGCTGAGTCATAGAGGCTTGATTAAGTGTATTTCTTAAGGTCAAAACTACATCTAAAGCTTCCTCACCGCCATAGATTGCACTTAGCCTAACTTTGAAATCGTCCCATATAACTGCCTCTTGGAAAGAGACTCCCCTAAGATACGCTCTTGCATCTCCTTTAGCAAAATTTATGAAACTTTTAGATTCTTGTAATTGTAGAGATAGGTCTGTGATGAGTTTTGCATTTAAATGAACTTCTACTGACGAGATCTATGACTCGACATTCTGAGGCAGGAACCCATTGACCCGTCCTTGAAAAGGAAGGATAGCTGATCTTGCACTCACTAGAGTTACAACGGGACTAGGGGTACTAGGTCCGGCAGTGGGGTCACTGGGATTCACAGGAGGCGCATGTTTACTTTAATTTTTTTCCTATCTCTACGATTCCTTGCGATCCTATCAAAATCTCTATATGATTACAGATGTCAACTGCGTAAACGCATATACATTATACAATAAGGATATGTTCCAGATTATAATAAAGTTCCTCAAAATGATGATATTAAGACAGTTAATGTGACAAAGATATTTCCTGAGAACTTCTGAAAGAAAACGGAATTAGCACAAAGAGAAAAAAAAATCAGCAGACGAGAATTCGTAGTTGAATACAGATTCATTTAATAAAGGAAAATTAAGATTGCACATAGCTCACCCCAGCAATAATGGACGATCGACTCATGACATAAAACACTTCACTGCAAAAACCTGATTGAATAAAGGATGTACTTACCTTTAGTATATATGCACAAAGAATTGTTGATCCCATGACGTCACGTCCTCTCTCTCTCTCTCCCTCGTTTTGCAAGAGTTTAGCTGGGTGATGACCTTCGACTTGGCTTTTCATCGTGCGTTGTTTTATTCGATGAATGTTTCACTTCCCGATGTGATTCTTGAATGTTTGTGATGAAAGTCGTCATCAATCGTTGATATAGATAAAGGACATTTTTTCGTATTCTTAGGATGTGTAATGATGTATGTTGATTGAAGATCCTGTTCCTCAGTTTATAGCGGATTTAGAGCTGATATTCGATGAGTTCATTACTTCGGTAGACGTAAATACTTCGTCGTAATTGTAGATTTATTACAGTTGTGACTGCTAATTATTACAGTTGTAACCGCTGGTTGTTATAGTTGTAATCGCTGGAAGTTATAGTTGTAATCGCTGGTTCTTATAGATGTAATCGCTGTGAGAATGTTATACACACACATCGTGGTTCCATCTCATGTCTCTTCAATGTGATATAGAATTATTAGACTTGTAGGTTACTTCTTAGAATAAGTCAAAGTTTAAGTTAACTTTAAACAATTTATTGTTAGGTCCATCACTGGAGTATGAATATTTTGGTCGGATGACCATTCCGTATGAAAAGATGAATAGAACTACTTTACAATAAGCTTGCATCGATAACGAAGTATTAGTTATCTCTGCGTCTGTTACAAATACAAAGAGATATGATCATGTGACCTTATAGCCGGAAGTAAGGTGATTCCGGTAGGGATCAATAAGTCAACTGTTTCTCACGGGAGGCTTGTGACATGTTTACAAGACATAAATAAATGTTTACCTATGCAATGCTTTAACCTAGTCTATTTTCAAATCCTTTTATGGCTGTCGTCACACTATACCTCTCCAATGATCCCTTGGGTTATGGGTATAGAAATGTATATATTACATTATATATATATATATATATATATATATATATATATATATATATATATATATATATATATATATATATATATATATATATATATATATATATATATATATATATATATATATATATATATATATATACATATATATATATATATATACATATATACATATATACATATATACATACATATATATATATATATATATATATATATATATATATATATATATATATATATATATATATATATATATATATTGTAAGGAAATTTTCCTTATTAACGTAAATAATTTAAAAGGATTAAGAAAATAAATTTTCCAGTGGTTATGGTGCCATCTGTTGGTTGCGCTCGTAGTCAGGTATGTCATACGTGTGTATTTTTGTTTTTCATATCCGTGGTGGGAGAGAGGAGGAGCCAAGATGCAGTTAGCAAGACTGTTTACTTTGAAAGGTAAATTTGTTATGTACGTCAGTGTTCCACGAATTCGTCTGCAGAGGACACTCTTTCCTGCTTCAAGTGGTGGTGGAGTGACTTGGTGATGGACAGCAACCATTGGCTAATACCAAAGCTCCTGTTAGTCTAGGGACAGACTCGTTTTGACCACTTCGAAGCCTGCAGACGTGACACTGCCGTTCAGTTTTGCCTTGGGGTAAGAATAAAATTGTGTAGTTTCCCTTGCTGAACGATTTTGGAAAGCCTGAAGTGTTTTCAACGGTGTGTGGCTGCCACTGGTACCAATAATTATGTGATCATTCAAGCATAACATTACGTTAATGGTTTGGATCTCGACGGGTTCGTCCTTCAAACCTGATTCTGTGACAAAGACCTGGTGCAAGAGAACTTACATCATCCCACGGAAATTAAGCTATTGTTAAATGTATGTAAATAGTTAGGGTTTATTAATTTAACCCTGGATAGGTACGCTCCTCGGACACCCCTTTAAAGGTATACTCGGACGCGAACGACCCCGACGCCAAAAAAAATTCTTGAAAAATCAGTTTTTGCAGTAACCTCCTTTTTTCTTTTGCCAAAAAAAACTTCAATGAATGCTTAAAACAACTGTAAAGATAAATACTACTCATCTGCAGAAAAACTGTTTATTATAAATATTTTAAAAAATTAAGTAGAAAAAAAAAGACCTGACATAAAAATTCATAAAAAAAAAGTTTATACATATATACACAAATCCTTTTAGGAATTGATTCTTGAATGTTTAGGGCACATCTTGATGTATTTTGGATGAAGTCAGACCCATGGAGGTGAAGATCTGAAATGAGAAAAAAAGGGTAACTTTTTTTGGCCAAAAAATTTGTCCAAATTTCATGAATTTTTTTGGGTACCCAAATGAAATAGGAAGTGGCTAATTTTTTTAGGGAATAAACATATATTATCCTAAAATAGAAATATGTAAAAAAATCTTCATTTATTTGTAAATTACATTTATATCAGGGGCCATATCTAAAGGTAATTTTTTGAGTACTTAGAAATTTCGTAAAAAAATACATATATTTAATATATAATATGATATTTATGCAGGTAAAAATATACCAAAATATCACAAATTCTATAGGGAACAAGAATATATATAGATAGGGCAGCTTACGCTTCGGATATGTCCACAAAATGGCCGCCAACCACACTGACTCAGACTCCCTAATCTGCCACTTGAAATGTAGGAAGGGTATGTCAATTTCAAGGTGTTATTTACTAATCTAATTATTATTGGATATGCATAAAAATTGTATGGTGGGTTGCTGGATAATTGTCGATTATTCTACGACTATAAAATTAAAATTCTGACCCAAAAAAAATTTTTTGAAGGGAAATAAAATCGAAAAAAAAAAATGTAAAACAATATAATATTTTAGCTAAAAAAATTTGATGATATTCAATCAAAAAAAAAAGTAAACAAAATTTTCCGACAAATAAACATCTAGAGGAATCATTACTCTGTCATAGTTCCTTAGTACGTAGTAATTTTGAAAGAATTGGGAAAAAACGAAAAAATGGCAATCACCGGAAAATCGAACACATACCTATATATACGCCATATCTGGCTAAAAAAAAGATAGGCATGGGTAGCCAGATCATCTAGAAACACTTTCCAACACTATAAAAATATAAGTTTTGCGACACTACTTGCCAATTCCTTACGGTAACATGACTAAGCGAAAAAATGTAAAACAAATAAAAAGAGGCACTCGCGGAAAAATGGCTAACATTCTAATATACGGCATTTCAGAAAAAAAAAATTCAGCCACGTGCTAGGCAAACCATCAAGGCACATTTTCCGACAAATAAACATCTAAATGAATCATTACTCTGTGATAGTTCCTTAGTACGTAGTAATTTTGAAAGAAATGGGAAAAAACGAAAAAATGGCAATCACAGGAAAATCGAACACATACCTATATATACGCCATATCTGGCTAAAAAAAAAAAGATAGGCATGGGTAGCCAGATCATCTAGAAACACTTTCCAACACTATAAAATTATAAGTTTTGCGACACTACTTGCCAATTCCTCACGGTAACATGACTAAGCAAAAAAATGCAAAAACAAATAAAAAGGGGCACTCGTGGAAAAATGGCCATTCTAATATACGGCATTTCAGAAAAAAAAATTTCAGCCACGTGCTATGTAAACCATCAAGGCACATTTTCCGACAAATAAACATATAAATGAATCATTACTCTGTGATAGTTCCTTAGTACGTAGTAATTTTGAAAGAAATGGGAAAAAACGAAAAAATGGCAATCACAGGAAAATCGAACACATACTTATATATACGCCATATCTGGCTAAAAAAAAAATAGGCATGGGTAGCCAGATCATCTAGAAACACTTTCCAACACTATAAAAATATAAGTTTTGCGACACTACTTGCCAATTCCTTACGGTAACATGACTAAGCAAAAAAATGCAAAACAAATAAAAAGGGGCACTCGCGGAAAAATGCCCAACATTCTAATAAACGGCATCTCAGATAAAAAAAAGACATGCACGTGTTAGCCCAACCATCAAGGCACACTTTCTAACACATAAACATGAAAAAAAATCAATAGTATACGGCCATTCCTTACTACGTAGTAAATTTTTACAAATATTGAAAAAAAAACAGAAATTGGCAACCGCAGTTAAATACCCAATATACCAATAACTACGTCGTATCTGACAAAAACAAAATCACGCATGGGTAGCCAGATCATCTAGACACACTTTCCAACACTAAAAAAGCAAAAGTTTTACGACACTATTTCGCAATATCTTACGGAAAAATGACTTGGCAAAAAAATGAAAAAAAATGAAAAAGGGGTACTCGCGGTAAAATGCCCGACATTCTAATATACGGCATCTCAGATAAAAAAAAAGACATGCACGTGTTAGCCCAACCATGAAGGCACACTTTCTAACACATAAACATGAAAAAAAAAATGAATAATATACGGCAATTCCTTACTACGTAGTAATTTTTACAAATATTGAAAAAAAACAGAAATTGGTAACCGCAGTTAAATACCCAATATACCAATAACTACGTCGTATCTGACAAAAACAAAGTCATGCATGGGTAGCCAGATCATCTAGACACACTTTCCAACACTAAACAAGCAAAAGTTTTACGACACTATTTGGCAATATCTTACGGAAAAATGACTTGGCAAAAAAATGAAAAAAAATGATGAACGACATTTTAACTAAAAAAAAAAATCATGCACATGGTAGCCAAACAATCCACCAAGACTTTCCACAACTGATAACCTATACAAGTTGCACCATTCTACGACAATTTCATAATACGTAATAACTTTGATAATTATGCAAACTACCTTAGAAGGGTAAACTCGGTCGCGCTCGACCCCGATGCGTCTCAGAAATCGGGGAAGGAGTACAGCTACAGCAATGCACATCTGGACACTACTAGAGCGTGTAGGGGAGACACCTCCTGCAGGTCGATCACCCACAAATTCAGTCACGGGGGTGAGTCACGTGAGAAAAACCTGTTTTTTTTTGACGCTCGGGGTCGCGAACGACCCATCGTACCTATCCAGGGTTAAATTTTCTCCAGTCTATTCCTTTTACTTTCCTATCACCGTATGTATAGTTTGTGTGTGAGTGCATCATTGATGGTTGGTTCTTTGTCTCTTTCTTTTATTTTTCCGGTGTGCTAGAGTTTGTTTGGGTCCTAGATGCCTTTTTGTAATGCGAATGGTTTATTTCCTTCCTGGCTGGAGATTTATTTTCATTTGAGGAGAATTAGGTTTATGTAATAAACAGGAAATTGAATTTGATTAAGAGTCTTTTTTTGAACCTTTCCTTCTCGGTGGATTTTGATATGTCAATGTCTAGTTCTAGTTGGCTGAATACAAAGAACCTGTGACATTAATGGCGACCTTGCCAGGATCCTGTTGAATTCTTTTCTCAAGATCCCTAGAATATTGACATTGCTGTGTTGGAATCTTCAGTAGAGGATTGGTTGTTCAGATATTTTGATAGTTAATTGGGTTTAAAACTTTGATAAAATGAGTGAGTCTGAGCTTACGATGACTGAGATTAATGTATCGGAATTTCTGGGTAGGGGTGACTGGGAGGCTAGGCTTGGTGATTTAAGTAAAGGTCAATTGTTTGCACTAGCAGAGTATTTCAAGTTAGTAGTATCTCCTGGTGTAAAGAAAGGAACTCTGTTGCTACAGGTAGCGAGTGCGATAAGGGGTGGTGCTATGGGTGCGACTTCGGATGAAGTAGGATTAATGCAAGATAGGTTAGCATTACAGAAATTGGAGGTGGAAAAGTTGAAATTGCAGTTTCAGATGGGAGAGATGGAGATGGCCAATAGGGAAAAGGAAAGGGAAATGGAGAAGGTTAGATTAGAACATGAGAGGGAACAGGAAATGGCTAGATTGGAACAGGAAAGGGCTAGATTGGAACAGGAGAGGCAATTGGAGTTTGTTCGAATGGAACATGAATTGCAGGTTCTTCGTTTAAAACAAACTGGACCGGAAGACTACTTTAACATTAGTCATGCTATTAAGCTAGTCCCTGTGTTTAACGAAGCTGATGTGGCTGAATTCTTCTCTGCTTTTGAGAAGTTAGCAAGAAAGTTAGGTTGGCCTGAGACTATGTGGACTACCCTAATACAGTGCAGGTTGGTTGGGAAAGCACAAAAAGTGTATGCAGCATTGAGTGAAGAGGTAAGTGCAGATTATAGTAGGGTGAGAGAGATTGTATTAAAAGCTTATGAGCTTGTGCCAGAAGCCTACCGCCAGAGATTTCGTAATCTAAGAAAGGTTCCAAATGATACTTATGTAGAGTTTGCTAGAGCTAAAGAATTAGCATTTGATGAATGGTTTAAATCAAAAGGGGTTGATGATTTTGCAGCGATAAGGGAAATAATCCTTATTGAAGAGTTCAAGAATAATGTAGGGCATGAACTGAAGATACATTTAGAAGACTTAAAGTTAGATACTGTGGGAGCAGTTGCAGTGGCAACCGATGAGTACGCACTATCACACAAGTCTGTGTTTAAGTTTGCTGATAAGCAAAGTAGGTGGGATAAGGATAGGAGGTTTGAAAAGACTCCAGAGCAGGGAGCGAAATCCTCTAAATCCAGTTCTCCTGGAAGAAAGGTTCAGTCTTTTCCAAAGACAAGTGAAAGGGATGTTACGTGTTATTTTTGTAAAAAGAAGGGCCATATTAGGTCAGAATGTTCTGCCTGGAAGGGGCAGGGGAGTTCCAAGAAGCCTGTAGGTCTACTTGGGAGAACTTCTGGGGGTGTATCCTGTGAGTTTGGTAACTTTGGAAAATATGTCTCGAGTGGTGAAGTGTTCACAAAGGACCAGGATGGTTTTGGGAAACGGGTAAATGTATTGCGGGATACTGGTGCTGCCCAGTCGTTGATTTTGAGATCGGCGTTGCCTGACAATTTTGTAGAGGAGCAGCTAGAGTATGTGTTGTTGGGTGGCTTCCCAAACACGGTGGTGGCGTGTCCTCTGGCCAAGTTTTGGTTAAACTCGGATTGGGTCAAGGGCCCGTTAAAGTTGGCAATTGCAGATGAACTACCAGTGAACGGCGTGCAGGTTGTGATAGCCAATGATACTGAGTCGGATACGGGGAGTAGTTGTCCGGTAGTGCAATGTAACGGTACCACTCAGATTGGTGAAAGTAGTCCTACGATGGCTATTACTCGTTCTACAGTCCAGTCTCCTAGTGTTGAGGATGAGGATTTGGGTCTAGATAGGCTTGAAGGACTGGTAGAGGGAGTTTCTGATGTGAAAATTCCTAGTCTGGTATCTGAGTGGGATGATACTGTAGGATGGGATAGGAACTCACTAAGTATTGCTCAGAAGAAAGAGTTTAATGAAGAGGGGGAAGGAGAGGTTAGCTCAGATTTGACGAGACCTAAGTTGAAATGGGAAGATGGTATCCTGTATCGGTTTAGTCGTTTCAAAAGGTCGCCAACTGAGATGTGGGAGGTAAGGAAGCAGATAGTAGTTCCTCTTGAATATCGGGGCAAAATCTTGTGGTTTGCACATGAAGATTTACTTGCTGGTCATTTTGGAGTAAGCAAAACTTTTAGGAAAGTTGCTGAGCATTTCTTTTGGCCAAGAATAAAGGCAGAGGTGAAGAGGTATGTTAATTCTTGTACTAAGTGTCAAATGGTTGGTAAACCAAATCAGAGAATTGCTAAAGCCCCTTTACAACCCATTCCAGTGGTTGAAGAACCATTTAAAGAGATATTGATAGATATTGTGGGGCCATTGCCAAAGACTAGCAGTGGTTTTCAGTATATACTGACAATAATGGATAGAATGTCCAGGTACCCCGAAGCTGTACCCTTAAGGAGTATTCACAGTAAGAAAGTAATCGAAGCACTTATTGGTTTCTTTACTAGGTTTGGATTGCCGAAATCGGTTCAGTCTGACTGTGGTAGTAATTTTATGAGTAAAGAATTTGCTAAACAGATGAAAGAGTTCAAAATTAATCATGTAACTTCATCACCATACCACCCAGAGAGCCAGGGTCAGATTGAACGATTTCATCAAACTTTGAAGTCCATGCTAAAGAAATATTGTGGGGAAGATCCAAGGAACTGGGATAAGGCAATACCTTATTTATTGTTTGCATTTAGGTCTGTACCGAGTGATATGATGGGATTTTCTTCATTTGAGCTTGTATTTGGTCACAAGGTAAGAGGTCCTTTGGATGTTGTTAAAGAAAGTTGGGAAAATAATAATCCAAAAGTTAGCCTGGTACAATTTCTAAAAGAATCTAGGGAAAAGCTATATAAGTTTTGGGAGTTTGCTAAGGAGAACTTGAAAGTTGGGCAAGGTAAAATGAAAAAGAATTTTGACATCAAAGCTAGGAGAAGGGTATTTGAAGTTGGGGATAAAGTTTTAGTTTTATTACCTACCCCTGGTAATCCCCTAGGAGCCAAGTTTTCAGGACCATGGAAGATAGCTAAGAGGGTAAGTAGCTTGAATTATCTGGTAGAGACCCCAAGTAGAAGACAAAAACACCAGCTTTGTCATGTTAACATGTTGAAACCCTATTATGAAAGAGTAGCAAAGAAGCCACTGTTGTTGTTGGGGAAAGTAGAAATGGAAAGAGAATGTTTTGAAATGGAAGGTAATTGGCCTAAAGGTAATAGCGATGTATTAAATAACTTGCCAAATATGTTGTCTCACTTAGATGGGGATCAAATTGAGTCCATCTTAAATTTGATAGAAGTGTATCCAGATTTATTTAAGGACACCCCAGGTTGTACGGCTGTGATACAGCATGATGTGGAGGTTAGAGGGGCTAAACCGATAAAACAGGCACCTTATAAAACTAATCCATTGAAAAGGGAAGTAATCAAAACAGAGGTAGAGTACATGTTGCAGCATAATCTGATAGAAAGTAGTTACAGTCCATGGAGTTCACCTGTGGTGTTGGTGAAGAAGGAGAATGGTCAGTATAGAATGTGCATAGATTACCGCAAGGTTAATGCAGTTACAGAGACTGACAGTTTTCCTTTACCTCAGGTAGAGGACTGCATCAATGATGTAGGTAAGGCAAAGTTTATCAGTAAGTTCGACCTTCTAAAGGGGTACTGGCAAGTACCGTTGACACCCAGAGCTAAGGATATCTCTGCTTTTGTGACCAGTGAGGGATTATTTGCCTGCAACGTGATGCCTTTTGGCATGAAAAATGCATCTGCTACATTTCAGAGACTAATGAACAACTTGGTAGGTTCTCTAGAGGGTGTGGTAGTGTACATTGATGACATTGTGGTATATAGCGATGACTGGGACACCCATATTCAAAGAATACGTAAGTTATTTGAAAAACTTAGCCAGGCAGGGCTGGTTATCAATCTTGCCAAATGTGAGATAGCCAAGGCTAGTGTATTGTATCTTGGTCATGAAATAGGTCATGGGAAGATTGTCCCGAAAGATGCAAACGTCAAAGCCATTTTAGAGTTTCCTGTGCCTTATGACAAAAGGTCTGTTCGTAGATTTCTTGGCATGGTAGGATACTACAGGAGATTTGTGATAAAATTTGCCACAATTTCTAATCCTCTTACTAATTTATTGAGGAAAGAAGTAAAGTTTGAGTGGAATGAAGAGTGTCAGAGGTCATTTGACAAATTGAAGGCAGTTCTAACTAACTATCCTGTCTTGAGAGCTCCGGATTTTCAGGAACCATTTAGGTTGGCGGTCGATGCAAGTGACTATGGAATAGGTGCTGTGCTATCTCAAGTTGAGGAACAGGTAGAGTATCCTGTTGCCTTTTTCTCTAAAAAGCTTAATGAAGCTCAACGCAAGTACTCCACCATAGAGAAGGAGGCATTAAGCCTGATAACAGCTCTAGAACATTTTGAAATTTACTTAACAAATGTTCCTACACCTGTAGTGGTCAAGACAGACCACAATCCTTTATTATTTTTAAACAGGTTTAAGAATAAGAACCAGAGGCTGATGAGGTGGAGTCTGATATTACAAGAGTGGTATTTGGATATACAACATGTTCCAGGGAAAAAGAATGTGGTGCCAGACACACTTTCTAGATAATCATAAATTGTTTGGCACGAATGTTAATTTTTTTCTTTACTTTTCAGAATTAAATGTCCTTTTTTCCATTTAATTTGAATTTAATGTTTTTTTTTGTATTTATTCATTATAAGACTTATTAATCTATATTCAGATTTGTTTGCTTTATTTCCATTCATAATTTAGTTTTGTGCTTTGATTTTTGTTGCACAAATTTTTTTTTAAGGATGGGGGTGTAAGGAAATTTTCCTTATTAACGTAAATAATTTAAAAGGATTAAGAAAATAAATTTTCCAGTGGTTATGGTGCCATCTGTTGGTTGCGCTCGTAGTCAGGTATGTCATACGTGTGTATTTTTGTTTTTCATATCCGTGGTGGGAGAGAGGAGGAGCCAAGATGCAGTTAGCAAGACTGTTTACTTTGAAAGGTAAATTTGTTATGTACGTCAGTGTTCCACGAATTCGTCTGCAGAGGACACTCTTTCCTGCTTCAAGTGGTGGTGGAGTGACTTGGTGATGGACAGCAACCATTGGCTAATACCAAAGCTCCTGTTAGTCTAGGGACAGACTCGTTTTGACCACTTCGAAGCCTGCAGACGTGACACTGCCGTTCAGTTTTGCCTTGGGGTAAGAATAAAATTGTGTAGTTTCCCTTGCTGAACGATTTTGGAAAGCCTGAAGTGTTTTCATCGGTGTGTGGCTGCCACTGGTACCA
>NC_090730.1:79099730-79102230 GCF_036898095.1 Palaemon carinicauda | reverse complement strand
TGAGCAAACCCCTGTCAGGATATTGTGCGACATAGGTTATAACCAAGGTGTGCTGGTCCGAGGAGTATATATGTTGGTGGAACAGTCTCTCACACGAGACTCAGTAATTTTGAAGGGAATAGGAGATGAAGAAATTACCCTTATTTGCCGTTTCAAACTGTCTTGCGAGTTGGTGACAGGTAATTTTGATTTTGTGGTAAAGGATTCATTGGCTGTTAAAGGAGTAGAAGTCCTGCTGGGTAATGAGGTTGTCCCATTGTAATGGAGAAACCATTGAAGTATAGTCCTACGACTGAACATAAGAAGGATTACCCGTATCTGTTTCCTAGTTGTGTGATGACTAGGAGCATGACGAAGAAAGTGGCTGCTGAAGAAAAAAAAGAAATCAAAGAAGCAATGAACTTGGAGGATTTGTTTTCTGAAGAAGAGGATTCGCTTAATGGTACGCAGGAGGAGAATTCATGAGTAACCCTGACTGAAGAGGAACGACCAATGAGTGGACAAGATGACAAAGAAGAAATGGACCGGGGAGAAATAGAAAACTCAGCATTATAAGTAATACAAGTGGGTAAGAAAAGGCTTATAGGATTGCAACGGAAGGATGCAAAGTTAACAGAGTTATTGTACCGTGTGGTGGACGAGACAGAGGCACAGCAGTCTCCAACCTCCTATTATCTTGAGGATAGGTTGCTTATGAGGAAGCATAGATTCGCTGATATCCCTGAGAATGCTGAATGGGGGACATATCGTCAGCTATTGAGTCCCGTACCGTTGAGAAGACAGGTGATCACTGTAGTGCACGAGACGGGACATGTGGGAATAAGGAAGACGACGGAGAAGATTATATAACACTTTTTCTGGCCTGGCATGCATAAGGCCGTTAGCCCATTTTGCATTCATATCACCTATGACAAATGGCTGGAAAGCCGGACGAGTACATTAAGAAACCTCCCTTACACTCAATACGTTAACCTTGATGTGTCCAGTGACGAGATACCCATAAAATCTGTCAGGAACAATAGGGCCAAAATAATTGCCGAGAAGTTACTAATCTTTTTCACTAAATTGGGTATTCTGGATATCGTTCAAAGTGACTGAGGAAGGAATTTCCAGTCAAATATATTTCAGGACTTAATGAAATTGTTGGATGCGAAACAACAACAATCAACTGCTTATAACCCAGACCCCCAAGATGCATTAGAAAGATTTGATCAAACTTTGAAAAGTATGCTAACAAAGTTTTTCAATGAAACAGGGAATGAATGGGACATCGGACTACCGTTGATGTCATTTGAGGAACGTAATGCTTATCAAGAAAGCATTGAATATAGCCCGAATGAAATGATATTTGGACAAGAAGTACGAGGACCGATTAAAATGTTAGCAAAAAAATGGAAGGACCGAAAGGAAACGGATGGAGAACGTGTCAAGAAGTTTAGGGAAAGGATTGGCAAGGTAAGGAATTTTTCCCCAGAAAACCTAAAGACGAGTTAAGGGAAAATGAAGAAAAGGTTCGATATGAAAAGTAAGGACAGACAGTTTTCAGTAGGACAACAGGTATTGGTCTTCCTGCTGATAAGGAGAGTCCCAATCACAAACCAGTTCCAAGGACCATTTAAGATTTTGGAGATCAGTGAATAAGGAAACGTCAGAGGAAAGTACATGTTAACCTACTGAAACCTTACATATGTGAAACAGACCGAAGCACCAAATCTATGTATGGCGTATAAACCCTACCACCCACGGAAGACGATGACGTATATGAGGTAGCGATGGTAAGCAAAGAGAATAATTCAGCTATCATTCGGAATTTGGGAGAGAAATTAACTCATTTGGACCAGGAGCAACAAAAAGAATTAAGCCGATTAATTAGAAGTTTCCCTGATATTGTCTTGGACGTCCAGAAATGAACCAACCTGACGAAACATGAAATTCACCCCAAGACAACAGAAAGACTATTTAAACAAAGGGCCTACTGACTGTCGCTGTATCAACGAGAAGTCATGAGAAAAGAAGTGGACTATTTGTTACAAAATGGAGTAGCCGAACAAAATTCTAGCCCATACAGTTCTACATGGTTGCTTGTGAAAATGCCGGACGGATCTTTCAGGATGTCTACGGACTTCCGAAAGTTAAACTCGATCTGTGACTGATAATTATCCATTGCCGCTTATCAACCAACTATTTCACAATATTGGACAAGCGATGTTCATCTCCAAGATCGACTTGTTAAAAGGCTATTATAAAATTCCTTTGGATGACAACGCAAAAATTGTTATCAGCTTTTATAACCCTGTTTGGGTTATATAAATACATCATCATGCCATTTGATCTAATGAACGCCCCCGCTACTTTTCAACGTGTGATGGATAATCTTCTAAGATCAATAGAAGGAGTAGGTGTATATTTCGATGATAATGTGGTATATTCATCAACCTGGGAAGAACGTCTCAAAATCCTGAAGAAGGTATTTTAAAAACTGCAAGGAGCATACCTGATG
>NC_090730.1:79087230-79092230 GCF_036898095.1 Palaemon carinicauda | reverse complement strand
GAAAATTTTAGAATTAGTAGCCAATTATGATCCAATTGTGAAAGACTAGTTAGAGGGTGACCGAAATATTCCAAGTACATATGCCCAGAGATACAAATCTCAAAAATTTGTGTTTTAGCTGAAATGATTAGACCAGAAATTCTAAAAGAAATGGAGTAGCCAGTTTTTTCCATAATAGTTGATGAAACTAAGGATGCATCTAAAGAGGAGAAATTACCACACATAATGAGGTACTATCACAAAAAATAACTGCTATGAGATTTTTGCAGACTTTAAAGCTACTTTTTAACTTGAAGCAAATGCACTAACTCACGTAATGCGTAATGTTTTAAAAAAAGCAGGAAATTGATTTCATGTAAATCTAGTTGGTAAAGGTTATAATGGTGTCACAGTTATGGGTGGCAGACACAAACGAGTTGCAGAATGAATAAAACCAGAGGCACCATTTGCTATTTATGTACACTAGTATTTGACGATAACATGAAACCTCTCCTAACACTTCCGGATTTTTCTTATTGTTGAGAAAACTCCATGTATTCATCCGGAGCTCTCATGTCCATGCAAAGTGGATAGATTTACAAAATAAACTATATTCAAGTGCGCAAAGACCACAGTAAAAATTACTTTCAGATACCGTATGGGCTTGCAGGCATGATGCTTGTAAAAAGTAATCAGAGATAAGTTGTCCGCTATGGTACAATGCAGAGATGACTATTGATGCAAGAGTGCTGATATGCCAAATAAATTATCCTTTTATCATGAGATTAGATATCATAAATATTTTCACATTGTCTACAAATAGCTAACCTTGACTTGGTAAAAGGTGTAAAATTAAATGAAACTAAAACATTTTGGCTTGAAGAGATGCATTACGGCACATCTTTTACCATTTGTCGACTGAAATGAAGATTAGTTCAACACTGTTTTGATTCTTCAGAGTGTAGACCATCAAGGAAACGTACAATTCTTACAATATTGCAGAAGTTTGTTTTTTGCTGGTTCTATTGGAAAGCAGTCAGGAGGTGCAAACTTTGACCTTTGTGTTAAGGATTTAAAAAGAATTAACTTTTTCTACCCTGCTGCATACCATATGTTATAAGAAGGAAGCATTACAGTCACTTAACTCATAAAGTTTGGAATTCTCATCTTTCGAGAAAATGTGTGGACTTATTCATGCCTATAATACTAAAAGTGGAGATCTACTACATGAGCTGCATTCTGCAAAACACATGATAAAAAGAAGATATAAGGATATAATAACACCGAAAAGCCTAAATCATTGTTAGACTTACTGAAAATTCTTAATCTACATGAGGGGTCATTTCCTGAACTCTGCAGGCTTGCCAAAATTTTTATACTAATACCGGTGTCATTAGCTTTTCCAAAGAGTCGGTTCGCTGCTCTGAAATCAATTAGGACTATTCTGGATATTACAATGGGTAATATCAGATAAAGTAACCTTGCTTTGTTATCAATTGAAAGTATGCAAGCTAAAGACTAGATTCTTATTAATTTGTTGATAGGTTTGCAGAAAATCACAGGAACAGAAAAATTATGCTAAAAGGAGACATGTCACAGAAGTCTGTTGCTTCATCACATACAATGTATATCAAGTATTTTTCTATCTATCTATCTATCTATCTATCTATCTATCTATATATATATATATATATATATATATATATATATATATATATATATATATATATATATATATATACATATATATGTATATATATGCATATATATATATATATATATATATATTTATATGTATATATATATATATATATATATATATATATACACACACATATATATATATATATATATATATATATATATATATGTATATATATAATGTATATATATATATATATATATATATATATATATATATATATATATATATGTATAGATATAGATATATAGATATATATATATATATGCATATATATATATATATATATATATATATATATATATATATATATACACATATATATGCATATATATCTATATCTATATATCTATCTATCTCTATATGTATATATATATATATATATATATATATATATATATATATATATATATATATATGTATGTATATATATGTAGATATAGATATGTATATATATTACAGAAGTAATCTTCCTCAGCACGAAGATAACTCAATATATTTTAGTCTACATAAGGAAATTGAAAGTTGTGTATATGAAGAAATGCTCTACAGTTTCGTCCGCCAATGGACCTCTTCCTGGAGCGTTCATTATGCAAAGAAATATTACACTTCTTCAAATCATAAAAAAAGATAAAATTATGCTATTTCTACCCAACAGGCAAAAGTCACTTAACATGGGTATAAAACTAGTAAAAGTTGAAATTACAAATTAACATGAAAACAAGTAATAAAATGTTTGACAAGCACCCAAGTAAATAAAACAAGCCAAAGAAAAAAGAAAGAACTATTGAAAAACATTTTCATGTTTGTACTGACACTTTATACTGTGTAAGATAAAAGGATCCAATTTATATATGCCTGGATATAAATTAAAATTCTTATTCCTACTATAAAATATACAAGCTTATTCAATGACATTCCTCTCTTTAAAATCAGTATTCTTGAACAAAATTTGTGAATGTTGCCAATCTACTGGATAACTACATATAATATTATGTATACAAATGGCATTACTTTTGTTTTTTGTTCTTATATTATACTTATGGTTTGAAATTCGTTCATCTAATGATTTTCCAGATTGTCCAATATAAAAATGTCCACATAAACATGGTAGGCTATCTTATAAACTATACCCTCATCACTGTCAGGTGTGTTGCAAATTAGATTTCTGCCAATAGTAATCCTATAATAAAATGCAGTATAAATCCCCAACAATCTAAGAGGAGCGATTACAGACTCAAAATTGGGATGGTATAGTAGGGACAGAAAATTAGTTTTACTTATCATATTCCTTTGGGGCCAATAAAAAGATTTTCTTGCAAGTGCCAGGCTTTTGTCTATGTCTTGTGTGCTAAAATTATTTTGAAAACCTATTTGATATATATATTTCTGAATTCTTCGTCAATATATTCGGGACTGCAAATATTGAGGGCTCTTAGGAACATAGACCTGATTTATGACATGAATAGTTATCTATTATAAGATTGTGGTTTGTGGGTTTTCTGTATATCTTGAATTTAAGATTAGAGTTCATAGTTGACCTTTTGACTGTCACATCTAAAAATTAAATAGCACAATTGTGTTCTTTTTCGACGGTAAAAGTTATGGAGGGGACTAGATTATTGAGATCACTTAAAATTTTATGAATATCAGAGCAAGCTTTTAGTATAGCAAATACGTCGTCAACGTATCTCATCTAGAAAATGTCGTCTAATAAAATTGCTCTAGCTATTCAAATTTCAAAAAATTCCATATAAATATTCGATAAAACTGGTGACAAACAATTACCCATCTGCATTCCAAACTTTTGTCTGTAAAATCTCCCATTAAATGTAAAACTGGTGTCGACAACACATAGTCTAATTATATCCAAAATCACATGGTTAGGTAAAGACATAACATGTTTGTTAAGTTCAATGTTCAGGAATTCTAGTACATCTTTAACAGGTACACAAGTGAACAAACTTTTAACATCGAAACTAACCATAATTTCATCATCATGTGGAGTTTCCCTACTTAATCTATTAACAAAATCTAAACTATTTTCTACATGTGAATTAGAGATAGTGCCTACTAATGGTTCCAATAAGACTACTAAAAATTTTGATAATTTATATGATGCTGAACCAATAGTGCTAATTATGTGATTTTGGATTTAATTAGACTATGTGTTGTCGACACCAGTTTTACATTTAATGGGAGATTTTACAGACAAAAGTTTGGAATGCAGATGGGTAATTGTTTGTCACCAGTTTTATCGAATATTTATATGGAATTTTTTGAAAGTCGAATAGCTAGAGCAATTTTATTAGACGACATTTTCTGGGTGAGATACGTTGACGACGTATTTGCTATACTAAAAGCTTGCTCTGATATTCATAAATTAAATAATATTTATTGATTGTGTCCATTGAAAGTGAGGTTGAAATTACTATCATTCATATGGGAAAGGAAACACAAACAATTTTTAAAACATAAAATAATAGTTATTGATTGTATCCACTGAAAGTGAGGTTGAAATTACTTTTATACATATGGTAAAGGAAACAGACAATTTTTAATGCATAATATAATGTTTATTGATTGTATCCATTTCGTATAAAACCAAAATTAAAATTCAAACAAAAGAAATTAAATTTATTCAACCATGCAGGTTATGTACTTTACCTTTTAGAAATTCTAATATGCATGATGGATCATAATTTTCTACAAGATTTATAAGTCTCTCATTTATACACTTATATTTCTTTCTTTTCTGAGCCCCGCCTCCTCGTCTTAAATGAATCATTTTAGTTAGGGTTAGATTAGAGCTTCCTCTTTTTGGAGTGATGAGCAAAGTGTCCATAAATTTGGATGGATACTTGTTAACGATGTTCTTATAGCACTATTAAAACCTTCCACAGGATTGTTTGCCCTCGGTACGTTATTTAGAGTACGCTCATGTACATTCCACATTTCGATAGGGAAAAGAGGTTCAACTCCCCGTCTCTGTTCACCTCTTCCACGTTGGACACCAATATAGGTCTGCTCAAAATAAGTAATAAATTCTGTTGGTAGATCTTCATCATCAGAGAGAAGTTCAAATCCATCAACAACATCGTGGATGGGTAAAAAAGCTAAAGCATTGAAGCATTTTACTTATAATGCAAACGAAGGGTCAGTATTATACTGAGCCTTCTTATCTTACCTATTTCACAAATTTTACGCCAACAGGACTGACCTAAATCAAATAAACATCCTGAAATATCAGCACTTACGAACACTGAGGTGAAAGCATTGTGAATTGATGATTCAAAATCCATGATGCATTGGCTTGGTT
>NC_090730.1:79077230-79082230 GCF_036898095.1 Palaemon carinicauda | reverse complement strand
AGACCAAGTTAAGGAAGGGTCTTCCTAATCGGGCAATTGAATCTGAGGAACTTTAAAGTTCAAACTTGCAGCAAATATTTTTGTTTATCAGGCAAACAAGTCTTTTTATAGTTTTTATATGAAATATCTATTTGATGTTGTCACCGGTTTTAAAATATTTTATTAATTGTGAGTTCTTTCTCATATGGTTTATTTATTTCATTATTTCCTTTCTTCACTTGGCTATTTTTCCCTATAAGAGCCCTTGGGCTTGTACTATATTCCTTTTCCAACTATGGTTGTAGCTTAGCTAATAATAGAAAAGGTAAAAGTAGCACTGACCAAATTTTCATTTTGAGACATGTTGTACAGCAATGCGTAGAATATAGAAATCACATTTTGATGGCATTTGTGGACTATGAAAAACCCTTTGAGAGTGTGCACTGGCAAATTTTCTGGAGAGTCCTGCGTTATTATGGAATTCCTCTTAATCCTGTAAATTTAATTAAGTCTGTTCGTGAGTACAGAAAGCTAATGCTAATGGAGACTTATTAAATGATTTTCCAGTGAAATGCAGAATACTTCAAGGGAATGTGTTGCCACCATTTGTTGTTTTTTCTCATCAGGATTATGTAATGTGTAGAACAGTCAGAGATGGGGAGAAGGATTGGACTGGATTGGTGATAAGAATTTAGCAGACCTACAGTATGCTGATGATGCTGTCCTTGTTAGCAGAACACCAAAGGATTTGTAATACTTGCTTACCAGAATACGTGAAATATCACACGAGGTTGGGCTGAAAAAAACAAAAATGATGAGAACGGAGTATGCAATGGAAGATGAAATATCATTGGAAGGAGAAACGAATAATGATGTGGATCATTTAAGTATTCAATAACTATCATCAATACAGGGTCTTTAGAATTAAAGTTTAGTGAAAGATTGCAAAAAAAAAAAAAAAAAGACAATCAGGAAATGGCTACGTTAACTAAGATTTGGAAATCAAATCACTTGAAATTACATATAGAAATTGGATTACATATCAGTTTAGTGAAATCGGTGCTACTCTATGAACATGAGTCAGAGTATGAAAATGAAAAAAGCTCCAGTAGATTTAGTAAATTTGAGAGCAAAGTTCTCAGAAGGATATTGGGAGTTAAATGGAAGGACAGGAATAGAAATGAAACTATAAAAGAGATTAGTAATGTACCATATGTGTATGAGATCATGATGGGTTGTGGATAGAGATAATTTGGCTATGCTCTTCGCACTCCCCAGAGAGAATAGTTAACCAAAGGCTCAGCTTGCTTCACAAAGTACTAAAAGAGAATGAAGACACATACCTACATGGCTGAGGACAATGAAATGGGAAATAGGAGAGGATGAATGGAGAAGAATTTAAATAAAAGCTCAAGATAGAGACGACTCGCAACTGTAATTGAGGCCCTTTGCGTCAATAGGCGTAGGAGAAGATTTTATATATATATATATATATATATATATATATATATATATATATATGCATATAGATAGATAGATAGATATATAGATACATATATATATATATATATATATATATATATATATATATATATATATATATATATATATATTATATATATATATATATATATATATATATATATATATATATATATATATATATATATATATATATATATATATATATATATATATATTTATTTATTTATTTATATATAATTATATTTTATATCTATCTATCTACATATCTATCTATCTATCTATCTATCTATCTATACACATATATATATATATATATATATATATATATATATATATATATATATATATATATATATATATATATATATATATATATATATATAAATATATATATATATATATATATATATATATATATATATATATATATATATATATATGTATATATATATATATATATAGTGAACCCTCGCTACTTCGCGGTTCGACCATCGCGGATTCACCACTTCGCGGGTTTTTTCCATAACCCATATATATATATTTACATATCGCGGATTTTCCGGAAATTTCGAAAATACCGCGATATCTGAAGACCCCAAATACGATATTTCGTTACCTGTAATTCCATCAATACTGTAATTAGTAATATCTGCTCTTACTGATTGTTCATTGCATTACATATGATATATAATTCAGCACAGAAAGAAATAAAACACGAAAAGAGAATGTGATCATACGATAATTCAATACTGTATACAGTACGTAGTAAAATTAAGTCGAACATGAAACGCAAATCAGATGCAGTCATACCATATTAGAATGGTGTAAGGCTGCTGATGGCTACTACTGTACTAAAAATGTAATGGATGTGCTTCTTTTCCATGAATCTTTTGTATGTATACATACGTAGTACTGCATCCAATAATATTTTTTGTTGAAAAAATCACATTTCGAATAAGCGTACGAGAGAGAGAGAGAGATAGAGAGAGAGACACACACACATCCTACAAAAGAATAAAATAGCATACGTAAAGCTATTATTGTTATTGTTATTATCACTATTATTATTGTTGTTGTTGTTAATAAAATTATTATTGTTATTATTATTATCATTATTATTATTATTATTATTACTGTATTATTATCATTATTTATTATCATTATTATTAATACTGTACGTACAGTATACGCGGGGTATCTTGTACTTTGAGTTGGTAACCTACGCATCATATAAGACGGGTTGTGATTGGTTCAAGCGCTGATAGATGACGAATCAGAACTCAAGTTTTGTTATCTAGCCTGTGATTGGTGTTTTGCCCGCATCTCCAACCCGCAGCATCTAGGTTCTCGCGGCGGCCACTTTCTCTTACGCCGTATCGCTGAGTAGACGTTCTTAAGTTTGTGAACTTTTATCTGTGCTGTGTGCGACTGTTTTAAGTTGAACTTTTTGTCAAATCCTACTGTACAATGGCTCCCAAGCATTCTGCTTCTTCTAAGGCTGGTAGTGAGCCTAAACGCCACCGAAGAATGATGACGATTGCTGAGAAGGTAACGCTTCTCGATATGTTGAAAGACGGTAGAAGCTACGCGGCCGCAGCGCGCCACTTTGGAATCAACGAATCCACTGTTCGCTATATCAAGAAGGACGAGGCGAACATTAGAAAGACGGCTGCAATCACCTTTAGCAGATCAGCGAAGCGAGTCGTTACCTCGCGTAATAAAACGATCCTACGCATGGAAGGTGCTTTAGCTGTGTGGATTGACGACTGCCGGAAGAAGAACATAGCCTTGGATACGAACACCATCCGAACAAAGGCTTTGAGCTTGTATGAGAATTTTGCTGCAAAGGAACCTTAAGACGACGACGGCAACCATGCTGAAGAAGATGATGATGCAGATGAACCTCAACCAGGGGCATCCACTGATTTCCAGCCTCAGAAACAACGTTTTTCCGCCAGCAAAGGATGGTTCGCGAAGTTTCAGAAACGCTTCGCCCTGAAAAGCGTTTCCCTGCATGGCGAGGCTGCTTCGGCTGACACTGCCGCTGCTGAAACTTACGTGAACCAGACGTTCAAGAATATTATCGCCGAAGGTGGATACAAGCCGGAACAAGTGTTTAATATGGATGAGACCGGCTTGTTTTGGAAGAGAATGCCGTCGCGAACTTTCCTGTTCAAAGAGGAAGCCAAAGCCTCTGGCTTTAAAGCATTCAAGGATCGCGTTACCCTCGTGATGTGTGGCAATGCTGCTGGATTTTTGCTAAAGCCGGGGCTTATTTATAAGTCGAAAAATCCTCGCGCTTTGAAAAATAAGAAAAAGAATCTCCTTCCCGTGTACTGGATGCATAATCCAAAAGCATGGATTACAAAGATGCTGACCTCCAACTGGTTCCACCAGTGTTTCATCCCGCAAGTCAATGAATATCTCGTAGAGAAGGGCTTGCCATTCAAGATCCTTCTCCTTATGGATAACGCTGGTGGACACGCAACTGACCTGTCACGTGAGGGCGTTCAGGTTGAGTTCCTGCCACCCAACACCACGTCATTAATTCAACCGATGGACCAGGGGGTTATCAGGGCGTTCAAGGCCCTCTACACGAAGAATACCTTGGCGGACCTCGTTGCGTGTGTGGATGCTTCCCAAGATGATGAGGATGAAGATTTCAACTTGAAGGCGTACTGTCGGCAGTACACCATAGCCACGTGCCTGAAGAATATCCAGAAGGCACTGCAAGAGATGAAACCTGCAACTGTGAATGCAAACTGGAAGAAGTTGTGGCCCCAGATTGTTTACGACGACGAGGGATTTACACCTGCTGAGATTCAACACTCTGCAATACGGAAATCTGTGCAGTTGGCTGCCATAATTGGAGGTGACGGGTTTGGCGACATGACGACTGAAGACGTCGACGAGTTTTTAGACTGCCATTCCCAGCCGCTAACTGACGCAGACCTAGAAGACCTGACGAAATCGGCAAGCGAAGAAGAGAGTGAAACCCAGGAAGAGACCCAAGAAAATGTCGAAGAAACGGGCTTAACACTAGAATGGCTTGCCAAGGTCTGCAACCATATAAAGGAGGTGAAAGAAATGTTGCAAGAGTGGGACGAGGATATGGTTCGTTCTATGCAATTCTCCAACAAGGGCGATGACATCATGACTCCCTACAGGATGCTCTTAGATCGAAAAAAGAAGCAGCGGCAGCAACTTCCGATCACAATGTTCTTCCAGCCTCGCAAAAAAGAGCCAGTTCCTCCTGCTAGTACGCCTTCGGAAGAAATTGAAGAACTTGAAGAGGTGTCCCAGGAAAAGACACCTCCGTCTGAAGAGACGTAAAATACTATCATTGGCTGCACAATAAAAGACATCATCAGCTTTATCATCATCATTTCTACTGTGCAGCAAATTCATCGCCATCATCATTCAAGTTTTTCTTGAACTTCTTTCGTGGTGAGTATAGTAACAATCTTTATTTTTTACTTTAATATTCTAACATTTTAATATTTGTGCCTGTTTTATAGTTTATTACTGTATGCATT
>NC_090730.1:79037230-79072230 GCF_036898095.1 Palaemon carinicauda | reverse complement strand
AACAGATGCTTTGAAAAAATATCTTTTATTCAAACTAAGATTAACATGAATTTTGATGACTTTATGTCTCTTTCTTTTTTTGGTATCTTAATTACCTTCCTTATAGACACATACAATCTATTCTTATACTCATATATTTAAAAACGCACTAATGTTTTTGCATCAGTTTAAGAATTTTCATCAGATGTGACGCTCTTTCCACAGATCTCTCTGTAACTTGATATTTGTCCTTCTAGTCTAATGTTATTCTTCAAAATAGCTTGCATCATCCTTTCAAGACAAGAAAATATCCTTATTGTGAATATTCAAATTATCTTTTTAATATTCCTTTCTTTTTTATTCCAGCAACCATGGAAAAGAGACAGACAGACAAACAGAAAGAAATATATATATATATATATATATATATATATATATATATATATATATATATATATATATATATATATATATATATATATATATATATATATATATATATATATATATATATATACATATATATATATATATATATATATATATATATATATATATATATATATATATAAACGTTTAATAAAAGAAGAAACTTTTATTGCATCCTCCGCGATTTAAATTTAGTAACCTGTCAGTGTAAAATCTTCCTAATAAAGCGAACCTAGCGAGATGTGTGATATGATCCTTGGCGCCTTTCGAAAAGACTTGCCTGAGACTTCTTCCAGTCACTTAAAATACAAAACTTCATCAATTTCCCTACAACGTCCTTCTTTACGGTATATCACTTTATCATTTTCGCTGAAGAGAAGTGCCAAAAATCTTTGATTACTTCTGATTTTTCATTCATTCTCAATATTTCTTTTCCTTTTCTATGCTTGAGAAATACATGTTAAAGTTTTGAGCTTTTCATTCAGAGCTTCTTATTTTAAGAAACTCATAAAATTCATGTATTTGGAATTATAACCTCTATCCACGCATCGAAGCATAATCAGAAAATCCTTTTCCATTGAATATAAGGAGTTTGAAAGTGTATATTAGGAAGAGGAATGATATTTTTTAGGTAATTAGGTCTCGTAAAATATGCGAACGAATAGGTTGTTGAAAACCGAGTATACCTTAAAGACCCTGAATTCCTAGGTATTCAAGTTGCCACCCCTATGCTTCCTATACTTTACCCTGCAATGTTAATTACTGCAAACTTTTTTTATGGATATGTATCTTTTATGGTTAGGAGA
This sequence comes from Palaemon carinicauda, assembly GCF_036898095.1. Taxonomy (NCBI): domain Eukaryota; kingdom Metazoa; phylum Arthropoda; class Malacostraca; order Decapoda; family Palaemonidae; genus Palaemon; species Palaemon carinicauda. The sequence goes on along the minus strand of NC_090730.1, from coordinate 79,071,016 downwards.
GCAGAATTAGTTTGGTTGCTACTTATGCAATATTCATCAGATTCAAAATTCAAAATAGCCACCTCAGCCATCTTGAATTTCGACCAATTTTCAACTTTTTTTCTCGATGACATAGAAGATCGTGTAATTGCTCTTTTTCTGGGTTTTCCGGGAAGGGGGTCCATTGCTGTAGGTAATTTTGGAATACGGGGTCAATGTAAAGGTGAAATCAAAGGTCAAAGATCAAATTTAACCTAAATTCTGGGAAAAATCCATCTATGATGGATTATATGTGGTTTGTTGCTTACCTATTCCAGTATGTCAGGTTTTACTGGATTTGTCTACATGTAGCTAGGTCCTAGGTATCATTTGATGTTTGCTCAGTGCATCCATCAACACATTTGTGGTGCCGGCAGAAACCAAACTGCACCCGGGCTCGCTGTAAAACTACACTACAAGCATGGTAGTTCAAAGCTAATCAAGACTCTCAATGAGCATGGCATCACAAGCTCATTTGATGAAGTCCTGCGCTTACATAAGTCAGTTACCAAGTTTGTGTTGGACAACCTTTCAGATTACCACAAGAAACTTGGCTTAAGCACGGAGATCGGCACTATCTTCAGCTGCGATGACCGCTACAATTTGTACATCTTAATCCACAATCAGATTAAGAACACCCATGACATGGTGATGGACTTCACCCAGCATCTGTCTGGTATCATCAACACAGGAAACATAGGTGTGATGCAGCTGAATATCCCCAGAATCAAGAAACGAAGCGTTCTCTGTGTGACTCACCCAGCAGTGTATGAAGCTGGAGCACTACATGAGGCGTTCCAAGATGAACCCACCCTCTGATGAAGCTCTGTCCACTGAAGAGTCGCAATTCAGTCCGCTGCAGTAATCTTCAGTCAGCAGTGAGATGCGATATGGATGTTGCAAGTCCACAGGAATGAACAGGCCATTTGAGTGTGTAGTCTTCAATACTCAGCAAGACCAATTGGTGGCAAGCTCTGCCTAGAAGCCAAAGACACTGGTCATGTTTGAACTGATGATTGACTCACCACCTGCTCACCTGACACTGTATTAACTACATTTGTGTATCTCGAGAGGACTCTCAATAATTTTGGGATGCAGTACACCTACCTCACAGTTGATCTCCAGCTCTATCAGACTGGATGCGTAATTCAGTGGAATTATCGCTGTGCCGGGCCAACTTCATACTTCACCTGGGTATGCTGCACACACTCATGAGTTTCTTGGGCTGTGTAAGAACGCTGATGAAGGCATCTGGCGTAGAGATTTTCATCAGAGCAGCATTTGCTGCCATCACTAGAATAGTCAATGGAAAGGCCTGGACCAACACTCTCCATGCATACCATCTCATCGCTGCCATGTTGTTGAAGAATTTCTACTCGGATTGTCCAAAGACATATGAGGAGCTGGATGTCTAACTGAAGACAGCAAGAGAACACCCAACTGAGAGGTTATAGGTGGATTGCCTGGTTAAACCTACTGTAGTATCGCTCTGGTTCCTATGCAGAGAGCGAAATGGTGAATTTTTTTTCCAACAACACTGTCGCAAGGCAATGCTGCCATACTTCTTCGCAGCAGGTCGCCACAAGTATGCTCGCTACCTAACCTGTTATATGGGACAGATGGAGCACCTTTCTCAGCATGCCAAGGAGGACCTACTGGCAGGTGCGCGTCTGTCACTATTTGGATGGCGGGACTGAAGTACCAGCAGATTAGTTCTGAGAGCAAACCTATATCAAGCGAAAATGGGTTCTGGAGGCATGAATGGCATTTCAACGAGTGCCAAGTAAGTGGCTGTTTGATTGAACAGTTTCAGTATGTGTAGCCACCTTGATATATCCATAGAACATATATACGATGATGCTGGGGAGGAGCAGATGCCACATGGTGGAGCAGATGAAGATGAGAACAAGAATAAGCATAAGGAGAAAGGGGAGGGAAGAAGGAGACGGGACAAGGCCGATCGGAAGAAGATTGCAGTGGAAATGGAGAAGTAAAGTCACCCCCTCAACGACCACAACCAGGTCTCTATAACATCTACAATGGCTAAGTGGCATCAGACACAGTGAATGTTCAAGATGCATTGGCCATTGAGGGTGACGAGGGCAGGCTTTTCTCCACCTTGCTAAGTAGCGAATTCCACAAGACTATAAAGAAAAAGGTCAAAACAATGGAATCGCTCAAGAAGGCAGTCACTGTCAAGGAAAGGTCATATACGAAGTCGAGACACTGTTCATTTGGCTAATAGTCGTGGGCAGCAGCACAGCATTGATATAGCTAATGTCTTCCAGTTTGGACTGAGTCCTGTCCCTCTAGCCCTCATTGACGAGTACGGCTGCTTGAGGAAGGGTGACAAGGCAGTGATCATCAACACTCTCGGTGTCTCTGTCACGACTCCATCTTCTCCAGATATGTGTGCTAGTTGATGGCAGCCAGCTTCTGTACCATGTCATCTGGCCAGTCTCTGGGACTACAGGTGACCTGGCTGCAAGCTTAGGGACTCAACTGGCCCACGACCCTCCTGTCTCCAAGAAAATCGGTCTGTTCAACAGTTATGATCAATAAGCTCCTAGTGTAAACTAAATTCGTTGTAACTCTAGTTTGCCGACTGGCTAAATAGCCAATCGTATTAACCTCCAAAGTCAGCTCATTTCCATAGCTCCAAGTTTCCTAAGTAACTTAATATGCACTTGTAGTAATCTCCTCAGTCTAATGTTTTCCTTGTGTTCCAAGTATGTTGAATAGCAAAATAGCCACTTATGATAACCATCGTAGTGTACTGTTTTCTCCGTACTCCCAATATCCTGATTAAGAGGGAAAACAAGAAAATAATAATGACCCCAATCTACTGCTTTCCTTGCGCTCCAAGGTTCTCGAGAGGCAAAAAACCCAATCGTAATTACCACCATAGTCTACTTCTTTTCCTATGCTCAAGGTTTGCTGAGTGTGCTTAATAGCCCCTTGTAATAACCAACGTAGTCTACTACTTTCCCTGTACTCAGAGTTCGCTGCATGGCTGAACAGCCAACTGTAATAAACACCGGAGTTAATTGTTTTCTCTAAACTCTCAGCCTACTGAGTGACCTAAATAGCCAATTTTAAGAGCCATCGTAGGCTACTGTTTTCCCTGTGCTCTTTGTTTGCTGAGTAGCTAAATAGCCAATCGCATTAACCACCCGAGTGTACGGTTTTTCTGTGATCCGAGTTTGCTGAGTAGCTAAATAGTATATCGTAACAACCTCCCAAGTCTACTTTTTTTTCCTGGGCTCAGAGTTTGCTGAGTAGCTAAAAACACAACCGTAAAAACCACCAGAGTCAACTGTTATCCTTGTGTTCCAAGTTTCCTGAGTAGCTAAATACCCACTTTTAATAACCGTAGTAATCTACTGTTTTTCATGTGCTCATAGTTTTCTGACTAGCTAAATAAAGGGTAGTAGTAATAGCCACCAGAGTCAACTGTTATCCTTGTGTTCCAAGTTTCCTGAGTAGGAGTAGCTAAATACCCACTTTTAATAACCGCAGTAATCTACTATTTTTCATGTGCTCCTAGTGAGCAAAATAGCTAGTAGTAATAGCCACTATATCTACTGTTTTCCATGTGCTTCTAATTTTCTGAGTAAGGTAAATAGCCAATCACAATAATGAACAGAGTCTACTGGTTACCCTGTACTCCGAGTTTGTCGAGTAGCTAAAAGCACTTATATTAATAACCATCAGAGTCTACTGTTTTCCCTGTGCTCCTAGTTTTCTGAGAGAGTTAATTAGCGTAGTAACCACCGTAGATTATTGCTTTTCCACTACTCCGTGTTTACTCAGTAGCTAAATAACCAATCATGATAACAACAAGGGCGTACAGTTTTCCAAGTGGCCTTAGTTTGCTGAGTAAGCTGAATAGTCACTTGTAATAACCATTGGAGTTGACTGTTTTCACCATGCTACGAATTTGCTGTGTAACTAAAGAGACAATTGCAATAACCACTAGAATCAACTGGTTTATTTTTATATGCACCTAGCTTTCTGAATAAGTTAGAAAGCCAATCATAAATAACCACCAGAGACAGCTGTTTTACCAGTACTTCCAGTTTTCTGAATAGCTAAGAAATTAATTGTAATAACTACTGGAGACTTAAGTTTTCTTTCTGCTCCTAATTTCCCGAATAAACTAAATAACTAATTGTAATAACGACCAGAATCTAGTTTTTTTACTGTGCTTCAAGTTTGCTGATTGAGCTTGGTAGACACTTCTAATAACCAACGTAGTCTACTGCTTTCCCTGTGCTCTGAATTTTCAATTACGCTAAAAAACTAATGTAATAAACACTGCAGTCCATAGTTTTCATTGTACGCCGAGTTTGCTGAATAGCTTAACATCCGGTGGTTCCCCTGTTCTCTGAATTGACAGATTAGGCTAAATAGCCACTTCTAATAACCAACATAGACGAAAGCTTTCCCTATGCTCCAAATTTTCTGAGTAGCTAAACTTAGTAAACTTAGTAGCCAATTGTAATAACCACCAGAGTCTACTGCTTTCTTAGGGATCTATGTTTGCTGGATAGCTAAAATTCTAAATGCAATAACCACTTGACTCAACTGTATTTTTATGTGCTCTTAGCTTCCTTAGTAAGCTAAATAGTCAATCATAATAACCACCAGACTCTGGTGCTTTACTTGGTATCTGAGTTTCCTAAGTAGCTATATAGGCCAATCATAACAGCCACCTAAGTCAGCAACATTGCATGTACTCTGAGTTTGATAAGTAGCTAAAAATCCCATCATAATAACAGCCTGAGTCAACTCTCTTCCCTGTATTCCTAATTTGCTGAATAAGATAAACAGCAAGTCATAATACCCACCTGAGACTACTGCTTTCCTTGTGCTCCGAGTTTGCTGAATAGCTAGATAGCCACTCATAATAACCACTGAAATCTACTATTTTCCCTGCGCTCCAAAAATGCTGAATAGCTAAATAGCCAATCGTAATAACCACAGGAGTCAATGGTTTTCCCTATTCTACTAGTTTGCAGAGTAAGTTGAATAGTCAGTCGTAATAAACACCAGACTTTACTGCTTTTCCTTTGCTCCGAATTTACTCAGTAGCTAAAAGGACAATCATAATAAAACCTGGAGTCTACTGTTTTTCATGTGCTCTATGTTTACTAAGTAATTGAATAGCCAGTAATAATAAACACCGGAGTCAAAAGTTTTCATTATGCTCCGAGTATGTTGAAAAGCTAAACAAATTATCAAAATTACTAAGGTAATCAAGTGCTTTTTCTATGCTTCTAAATTTTTGAGTAAGCTAAATAGTCAATAGAAGTAATCACCGAAGTCTACTGCTTTCCCTGTGGTCGGAGTTTGCTGAGTAGCTTAAGAGCCCATCAAATAACCACTGGAGTTTAATATTTACCATGTGCTCTGATTTTACTGAGTACCTAAAAAGCCTATCATAATAACCACTAGAATTTATGGTTTTTCACGTGCTCTGATTTTGCTGAATAGATAAGTAGCCAATCATAATAGCAACTAGAATTCACGGTTTTACCTGTATTCTGAGTTTGCCGATAGCTATATAGCCGATTATAATAACCACTGTAGTCAACATTTAGCCCTGGGCACCTAATTTGCTGACTAGCTAAATATTCAATCATAATAACCACTGTAGTCTACTATTTTCCTTGTTATCTGAGTTTAGTGAGAAGCTAAATAGTTAAGCATAATAACCACTGGAGTCTACTGTTTTCTCTGTCCTCTTAATTCGCAGGATAAACTAAAAAGCCGATCGTAATAGACAGAGGAGACTATTGCTCTCATTAGGTCGTGATTTTGCTGGGTAGCTAGATAAAAAAATCATAATTATCACTGAAATCTACTGTTTCACTTCTGCTGAAAGATTGCTGAGTAGCAGAATAACCACTTGTAATAACCACCGCAGTGTACTGTTTTCTCTGTGCTCCTAATTTCCTGAGAAAGCTGAAAAGCCGGTCATAATAATGACCATAGTCTACTGCTATCTCTGTGCTCCAAGATTCTCGCGAAGCTAAAAAGCCAATCGTAATTACCACCATAGTCTACTGTTTTCCTATAGTCATTGTTTGTGAAGAATGCTAGATAGCCCCTTGTCATAATCACCATAGTCTACTGCTTCAGCTTCACTCAGAGATTGTTGAGTAACTCAATAGCCAACTGTAATAACAACCTTATTCAAGTGTTTTCCCTAAGCTCTTCGCCTAGTGAGTAAGCTAAATAGCCAATCGTAATAACCACCAGAGTCAACTGTTTTCTTTATGCTCCAAGTTTACTGAGTAGCTAAGTAACCAATCTTAATAACCAATAGAATTTACTGTTTTTCCTGTGCTCCTAGTCTGCTGAGTAGCTAAATAGCCAATCTTAACAACCATCGGAGTTTATTTATATCCTATTCCGAGTTAGCTGAATTGCTAAAAAGACAACCATAATAATCAACAAATCAACTGTTTTCCTACTTTCAAGTTGTCTGAGTAGTTACTGTCCACTAGTAATAACTACTGTAGTCAACTGTTTTCCATAAGCTCCAAGTTTGCAGAATAGCTAAATAGCTAATAGTAATAACCACTAAATATACAGTTTTCCTGGTGCTCCTAATTTCCTGAGTAAGCTAAATAACTGATGTAGTAATGACCAGAGGATTGCTTTCCCTTTGCTCCCAGTTTGCGGAATACATGAACAGCCAATTGTATTTACCACCGGAGTCTATTGTTTAAAATGTGCTCCGAGTTTGCTGAATAAGCTAAATAGCCACTTCTTATAACATAAGAAAGTTACTGCTTTCTCTGTGCTCCGAGTTTCCCAAGTAGCTAGAAATACAATTTTAATAATCACTGAATTTTACTATTTTACATGTGCTCTCAGTTTGCTTATTTAGCTAAATAGCCATTTCTAAAAACCAATGTAGTCTACTGCTTTCCCTATGCTCCGAGTTTCCCGATAAGCTTAAAAACCAATTGTAATAACTACTGGAATCTACTGCTTTTCCTTTGCTCCGAGTTTCCTGACTAGCTGAACAGCCAATTGCAATTACGATCGGAGTCTACTCTTTTACCTGTTTTCTAAGTTTGCTTATTAAGCTAAATACCCACTTCTAATAGCCAACGTAGTCTACTGCTTTCACTGCGCTCTGAGAATCCTAAATAGATAAAAAGCCAACTGTAACAAGCACCGTAATCTACTGCTTTCCCTGTACTCAGACTTTGGTGAATACTGAGCACCCAATTGTAATTACCACTGGAGTCTACTGTTACCCCTGTGGTCTGAGTTTGCTGATTAAGCTAAATAACCACTTCTAATAACCAATGCAGTCTACTGCTTTCCTTGTGCTCCAAGTTTGCTGAGTAGCTAAAACGTCAATTATAATAACCAATGGAGTCAACTGTTTCTTTGTTGGGGAGGGGCTCCTATTTTTCTGAGTAAACTAAGTAAAAAACCGTAATACTTACCAGAAACTGTTCCGAGTTTGATGAGAAGCTAAATAGCCAATCATATTAACCACTGAAATCTACTATTTTTCCTGCGCTTTAGGATTGCTGATTAGTTAAAGAGCAAATTGAAATAACCACCGGTGTCAACTGCTCTCTCTTTTCTCCAAGTTTTCTCAGTAGCTAAACAGCCAATTATAATAACCATCGATGTCAATTGTTTTCATTATGTTCCGAGTTTGCTGAACATCTAAAATACCAATGGTTTTATCCTTCATAGTCAACTGATTTTTTCTATGCTGCTAGGTTTTAAGTAAGATAAACTGCCGGTCAATAACCATCAGTATCTACTGCTTTCCCTATGCTCTGAGATTGCTGAGTAGCTAGATAGCCAATCATAATAACCTCTGGAGTCTACTGTTTTCCATGTATTCTGAGTTTTCTGAGTACCTAAAAAGCCAATCATAATAACCACTGGAGTTTAGCTATTTTTTATGTGCTCTGAGTTTCCTGACTAGTAATATAGGCTACCATAATAAGCACTGGGGTTTAAAGTTTTCCCTGTACTCTGAGTTTGCCGAGTAGATAAATTGCCAATCATAATAACCACTTGAGTCTACTGTTTTCCATATGCTCAGAGCTTTCATGGTATCTAAATGCCCAATTCTAATAACCACTGGAGTCTACTGTATCCCCTCTCTTCTGTGTTTACAGAGTAGCTAAATAGCCAATCTTAATAAAAAGTGGAGTCCCCGGCTTCCCCTGTGCTCCGAGTTTACTAAAGTAACTACATAGCTAATCATAATAACAACCAAAGAAAATACTGCTTTCACAGTGTTTCAAGTTTGCTAAGCAGCTAAATAATCAATCATGATAGTGACTGCAATCTATGGTTTACCCTCTGTTCCAAGATTGCTGAGTAGCTAAATACTCAATAGTAATAACCTCTAGAATCAGTGTTTTCTATGTGCTCCGAAATCACTGATTAGCTAAATATCCACACAGAATAACCAGGCGAGTCAACTGATTTCCTTGTGCTCCAAGTTTGCTAAGTAGCAGAATAGCCACCTGTAATAACCACCGTAGCCGCCTACTGTTTTTCTTGTGTTCCTAATTTGTGGAGTAAGGTAAACAGCCAATCGTAATAACCACCGGAGTCAACTATTTTCCTTTTTATACTAGTTTGTGGAGTAAGCTAAATTACCAGTTGTAATAAACAGCAGTCGTTGGTGTTTACCCTCTGCTCTAAGTTTTTTCCCAGGTAAATGGTAATCATAATAACCACTGGATTTGACTGTTATCTATGAACTTTAACTTTGCTGAGTAGCTAGATAGCCAATAGTAATTACCACTGGAGTAAACTGTTTTCCTTATCCTCCAAGACTGCAGAACACCTAAAAAACTAAAGTAATAACGACCAAAATCAAATGACTTTTTCTATGCTCCTAGCTTGCTGAGTAACTAAATAACCAGATATAGTAACCACCATAGTCTACTGTTTTCCGTGTGCTCTGAGCTTCCTGAGTAGCTAAATACTTTATTATATTAAATAATGGAGCCTACTGTTTTACCTGAGCTCTGAGGTTGATGAGTAGCTATATATTCTAATATGATAACCACTGGAGTCTACTGCTTCCCCTATGCTCTGAATTTGCTGAGTAGCTTAATAGCCAATCATAATAACAAGTGGATTTTACTGTTTTCCCCACGTTCGGAGTTTATTGATTAGCTAAACAGCAGATCATAATAATCACCGGAGTCTACTGTTTACCCGATATTCAGTGTTTACAGAGTAGCTAGATAGCCAACCATAATAACCACTAGAGTTTAGTTTTTTCCACATGCTCTAATTTTTCTGAATATTAAAAAGGCCAGTTATAAAAACCATTGGAGTCTACGGATTTTCATATGCTCTGATTTTGCTTACCAGCTAAATAGACAGTCATAATATCCACTGAAGTCTATAGTTTTCCCTGTACTCAGAGTTATTTGCATTGCTATATAGCCAATCATAATAACCCTTGCAGTACATCGTTTACCCTGTTCTTTGAGTTGACTAAGTAAATAAATGGCTGATACTAATAACCACAGCAGTCTACATTTTTTCCATGAGTTTTGTGCTTGCTGATTAGCTAAAAAGCAAATTATAATAACCGCTGGAGTCCATTGCTTTCCATGTGATCAGAGTCAGCTGTTTTCCCGGTACTCTGAGTTTGCGGATTAGCTAAAAAGACAATCGTAATAACCATTAAAGTCAACTGTCTTCCCTCTGCTCCTAATTTGCTGAATAATCTAAATAGCCAATCATAATAACCAGAAGAGTCTACTGCTTTTACTATCTTCCTAATTTGCTGAGTATCTAAATAGCCGAACATAATAACCACTGTAATCTATTGTTTTCCCTGTGCTATGATTTTACCGAGTAGCTAAATACCCACAAGAGTGTACTGCTTTCCTTGGCTTCTGAGTTTGCTGAGTAGCTCTATAGCAAATCATGATAACCACTGGATTCCTCGGTTTTCCCTGTATTCAGAGTTTGCTGGGTAGCTGAATAACCAATCATAATAACCACCATAGTAAAGTGTTTTCACTGTGCTCTTAGTTTGCTGAGTAGCTAAATAACCAATCGTAATAACCTCCGGAGTCAACTGTTTTCCATCTGCTCCAAGTTTCCTGAGTAGCTAAAAATTCACTTGTAATAACCACTGTAGTCAACTATTTTACCTTTGTTCCAAGTTTGCTGTGTACCTAAAAAAAAAAAAAAAAAAAAGTTGATAACCACCAGAGTCCACTGATTTTTTTGAGATCCAAGTTTGCTGAGTAGCAGAATAGCCACTAGTAATAACCACTATAGTCTATTCTTTTCACTGTACTCCTAGTTATCGTAGTATATAGATAGCCAATCATAATGACCACAAGAATACACTGCTTTCCCTATGCTCCTTCTTTGCTAAGTGAACTAAATAGCCCCTTGTAATAATCACTGTATTTTTCTGCTATCCCTGTACTCTGAGGATGCAGAGTAGCTGAACACTAAATTGTAATAACCATCGAAGTCTATTGTTTTCCCTGTGCTCCCAGCTTACTGAGTAATAATTCTTTATTTCCAATACTTACATTGGGAATTCAAAAAATGCAAAACTACAATTAGTAAAATCATCTTACAAATAATTAGAATATTTGATATTTACACATACAAAGGTAAGAAAAATAACTAGTCACAAGAACTACCTATTTCAACAATTCTACAAAATTATGGAACAGCTTAAAAACTGGTAGTAATAACCACATTGCTAAATAGAGTATTTCTGTGCTCATAGTTTTTCGAGTAACCGGAGTCTACTGATTTCGGTAAATTTGTATTGTATTACAGTGTGTGATTTCGAACAGAAAATATATGTTTTCCTATAGAAATTAACGTGATTTAGCCGAATTTCACCTTCATTTCAACCTAGATCAAACAGATCAACCAATCCGTTTAACTTTGAGATGACGAATTGGTTGATGTTATTACGGATGAAATGAAGGTGAAAACCGGTTAAATCACGATATTTCCTAGAGGAAACATATATTTTCTGTTAAAATGGTTAAATATTATCACTGTTGACATATATGTTGTGTTAAAATATTTATATATAAGCACTTGTTCAACGTTGTCACTTCTCTTACGAATGTACTGAGAACGATAACATTAGCAACGTTACCAATGATTCACAGTGCTACCAACAATGACGAATGGTACACAGAGTTACCAACGACACGATCACATTACTAGCTGTAGAAATGCTAGATATTTCCATACGTATTTTAAATAATTTTTCCTTATAACTATTACACAATATATAAAAAGTACAAAAAAGGCACAGAACCTAACAAACCTACCTAACCTGGCCTAGAAGTACCCCGGTCACAAAACACATATAATGACTATTGATGAATGACTTACTTTTATGAAGACGGCGACAAAACTTGTGGGTCACGGGAGGGTGAGACTGACGGATTAACTCCTATGACTGGGATGTGGATGGATGGGGGGCATCGGGGTCTTGTGGGTCGAGGGGGTCCATTGTCTGTTATTGTTAAGGAGGGTAGAGGCGACTGGCAGTAATGAAGAAGTGGTGCAGTAACGTATGTTTTGGATAGCAGTGGGTAAAAAAGAACCTGGAAAAATATTGCTTGAAATATTCAGTCTTCAATCCAGGTCTCTGAACCCACTCCTTCACTTCTCTCCAGAGCCGTTCTATATTTTGAGTATGGATGGTTGGGTCTAGGGGGTCAACGAAATGTTCCGAATGATTAATAGACTTATGTTCGTGACCAATTTCCGAAAGAGAGTTGTATGCAGCCCACATCACTGATAATAACACTGCCAGGTTTTATATATTTCTGAATGAGTGGAATTAGAGCAGCAAAATCTCGTTTAGTAGAAAGGGGGGGAACTAAAGGGATAATGAAATATTTCTTGGATTCACGTTCAATACCCCTCAAAGACCCATATGGCACTTAACGGTCTACTACGGTTGTATTTAGCTTCACAAAAATGAGATTCGTCTATTTCAGCTGTTACTCCATCACCACCAATCACCTCTTGATTATCAAAGAAGTATTCGGTAACCTCGGAACAGAAACTTCTCCAATCAACACTAATTTTCGAGAATATGTCGATACCATGCATGAGGGTCTCATGGTCCGAATGTTTATGCAAAAAGTGGTTTGCAAATAATATTATCTTCCATGTGGGTAGACGACTTTTCCCCAAAAGTGAACCTTTATAGGCAGTAACGGTATAACCACAACGACGTTTCTTCTTAGTTTTAGGTGTGATGGATTCAGAATTACAATAAAACACGTGAATGTCTTTCCTATAAGATAAAAGAGAACGGCACTAGGGGCACTATAAACGTTGAGGAATTACGTTGTGTGATTTCAGGAAATAATCACCATTGGCTGAAGAATCATAAAAATCACCATGGAATTTAGCCACTGCTTTTAGGTACGGAATACTGCAGCCGTTACAAGTTTCTGTAACTTACTCCATCGAAAAATACGAAAAAATAAATCTCACTTGAAATGACGCACACCTTACTAGGTCAAAGGTTCCAACGGAAAAGGGCTTGGAGGAAGGGGCAAGAACAGACCATTCAAAGAGATAAAGGAAGGGGAGTAGGGAAATATCAGTAGGCAACCCACTTGTGTAAACTTTGAATAGGCATCGGTTGGTGATTGGTTAAGGGAAAAACAAAGGAGACTAGCGGGTAAACATGAATGAACTAAATAGGGAAACTAGTCCAGAGCAAGTATTGATGTGAAACAGTGGAGAGAAAAGGAAATAACCAAAGAAATACACCCAACATAGGAAGATAAAATGGAATGTATGATAAATAATATTGAATGGGAATATAAAATGCGATGATAATACGATAATAAAACGAGTAATGGGGGGGGGGGAAGCTTCTGCGCAGGGGGAGTGATATTTGCGCAGACCGAAAACTGATATGCACGAACGTAGGTACAAATGGGTGCTAATGTTAGCATGGAATACTAACCTTTGATCTACATCAGACGTTGGCAGCACTGGTTACTGTATTTTTCCATGAAATAATCTTTACAACGGCTCCTCTAAAGTTTGTCCATTTATACTGTTTTGTACTTTCCCCCGGTTATAATACATCCAAGAGGGTAATGTATAGAGAAGAAAAGGCTTGTTTTACGTTTATATATCGTTTCCCCAGTATGTTTTCCCCACCCAAAACTCCGAGTTCCCACTGGGGGTCCCCCATTATCACAGGATATAGATGTATATATATTTCTGAAACTATTCATTTGCGAAGGGAACGAGTGTCATTTTCGAAGAGAGCGTAATTTTTTCTATAAGAAAAAGTAGTTGTTTTCCTCGGTTACATTGCCCTGTAATACACTACAATAAAACCCTGTTTTCCATGTGCTCTGAATTACTAAATAGCCATTCATATTAATCACTGTAGTCAACTGTTTTCCCTATACTCTGAATTTGTAGAGTAGCTATATAGCTAATCGTAATAGCCACAGGAGTCTACTGCTTTCCATGTGCTCTGAGATTGCTGAGTATCTAAATAAACATCACTGCAGTCTACGGTTTTCATGTGCTCTGAGCTTCTTGGGTAGCTAAATACCAAATCAAAACAACTGCTGAAGCTTACTGTTTTCCCTGAGCTCTCAGTTTGCTTAGTAGCTATATAGCCAATGATAATGACCACTGGAGTCCACTGTTTTTCCTCTACTGTGAGATTACTGAGAAACTAAATAGCCAATCATAATAAACCTCGGAGTCGATTCCTTTCCCTAGATTCTGAGTTTGCTGAGTGGTTGAATAGCAAATCATGGTAACGACTGGATTCTACTGCTTTCATCGCACTCCGAGTTTGCTGAGTAGCAAATCAGAAAATAGTAATACCCACGCAAGTCAAAATTTCCTTGTGCTCTGAGTTTACTAAATAGCTAAACATCTTATCATAATAACCACCGAGGTCTACTGCTTACCCTGTGCTCCGAGTTTGCAGGGTAGCTTAATAGCCAATTATAATAACCAGTGGTATTAACTATTTTCCATTAGTTCCAAGCTTGCTGAGTAGGTAAACCGCTGATAGTAATAACCACCAGAGGCAATTGTTTTCCCTGTACTCCAAATTTGCTGAGTAGGCTAATTAGCTAATCATAATAAATGAAAGAGACTACTGCTTCCCGACTGCTCCAAGTTTCCTGAGTAGCTAAATATCCAAAAGTAATAACAACTGGAGTCCACTGTTTTCCATTTGTTCCAAGTTTAGGGAGTACTTAAACAGCCAATAGTAAGAACCACCTGAGTTATCCATTTTCTCTGTGCTCCTAGTTTTCTTAGCAAACTTAATAGTCAATTTTAATAACCATTAGAATCTACTACTTCCCCCCAGCTCTAAGTTTTTTGAATAGCTAAATAGCCAATCGTAATAACTACTGGGTTCAACGGTTTTTCTGAGTGCTTTTAGTTTTGTGAGTAACCTAAATAATAAATCATAATACCCACTACAATCTACTATTTTTCCTGTGCTCCTAGTTTGTTGAGTGGGCTTGATAGCCAAATGTAAAAACACCATAGTCTAATGCTTTTCCTGTGCTCTGAGTTTGCTGAGTAACTAAATAGCCTTTCATAATAACCACCAGACTTTACAGTTTTTTCTGTGCTCTGAGTTTGCTGAGTAGCTAAATAGCCAATAGTAATAACTAAAAGAGTCAATTGTTTTCTTTTTTTGTGTGTGTTCGTGGCTTGTTGAGTAAGCAAATTAACCAATCATAATATCTGCCAAAGTCTAAAAGCTTACTGCTTCCCCTGTGCTCCTAGTTTGCTGAATAACTAGATAGCCAATCATAATAAGCACTTGAGTCAACATTTTTTTTTCACTCGTAGTTTTCTGAGTAAGCTAAATAACCACAAAAGTCTACTGGTTCCCCTATATTCCATGTTTGCTAAGTAGCTAAAAAGCATATCATAATAAATATTAAAGTCTTGTGTTTTCTCAGTAAGCTTAATAGCTAATCATAATAACAACCAAAATCTGCAGACTTCCCTGTGCTCTGGGATGGTTTGATAGTTAAATAGCCAATCATATAACCAGTGGAATCAAGTGTTTTCTTATGTGCTCCAAGTTTGCTGAGTAGCTAAAAAGCTAAGAGTAATAACCACCAAAGTCAACTGCTTTCTCTTTGCTCAGGGTATGAATAGTAGCTAAAAAGCAGATCATTATAACCATTGAAGTCTACTCTTTTCCTTATGCTCCTAGTTAGTTGAGTAAGCTAAATAGCCAATTGTAATAACCACTAGAGTATACTGTTTTCCTTGTGCTCTGAGTTTGCCGAGTAATTAAATTGCCTATCAAAATAACCACCTGAAACTACCACTTTCCTTGTGATCTGAGTTTGCTGACTTACTAGAAAAACAATTGTAATAACCTTTTCATTCAACTATTTTCATTGTAGTCCGAGTTTCTTGAGTAGCTTAATAGCCATTCATGAAAACTTTCGAAGTCAACTGTATTCCCTGTTTTACTAGTTTGCTGAGTAAGCTAAATAGCCAACTATAATAACCACCAAAGTCTACTGCTTTCCCTGTGGTCTTAGTTGGCTGAATACTTAAATAACCAATCCTAATAAACACTCGAGTCAACTGTTTCTTTTATTTGCTGTTAGTTTTCTGAGTAAGCTAAATCTCCAATTAAAATACCCACCAAAGTCTACTGCTTTCACTTTACTTCGAGTCTGGTGAGTAGCTAAATAGCCAAGAGTAATAACAACTAAATTAAACTGCTTTCCCTGTACTCCGAGTTTGTTGATTACCTGAATAGGAAATTGTAATACGAATGAGAGTGTACTGTTTTATTGTGCTCCTAGTTTGCCAAGTAAGCTTAATAGCTATTTATAACAACCAAAGTCTACAGATTTCCCCATGCTCTGAGACTCCTTATTAGTTAAATGGCCAATCGTGATCACCATTGGAATCATCTTTTTTTTTCCTCCGAGTTTGCTGAGTACCTAAATAGCCAGGAGTAATAACCACTAAAGTCTACAGCTTTCCTTAAGCTCAAAGTTTGTAGAATAACTAAAAAGCCAATCGTAATAAAATTGGAGTCTACTCTTTTCCTTTTGCTCCTAGTTAATTGAATAAGGCTAAAGAGCCAATAGTAATAGAAATGAGAATCTACTGTTTTCCTTGTGCTCTGAGTTTGCTGAGTTAACAAATAGCCGATAAAAATAATCACCAGAGCCTACTTCTTTCCTTGTGCACAGAGTATGCCAAATGCCTAAATAGCAAATTATGATAACCTTCACATTTAACTATTTTCATTGTTCTCCGAGTTTGTTGTGTACCTAAATAGCTAATCATAGAAACCATTGAAGTCAACTGTTATACCTGTTTTACTAGTGTGCTGAGTAATCTAAATTGCCAATCGTACATAACACTAGATTTACAGCATTCCTTCTCCTTCGAGTTTGCTCAGTAGCTAAATATCCAATTGAGATAACCACCATAGTCTACTGTTTTACTTGTGTTTCGTGTTCACTGAGTATCTAAATAGCCAAACGTAATAACAACCAGAGTCAACTAATTTCCTTGTTTTCTAAGTTTGCTGAGTTGCAAAATAGCCAATCGTAATAACCTCTGGAGTCTACTGTTTTCCTTATGCTCCCAATCTCCTTAGTAAGCTAAAAAGCCAATCTTAGTATCCACCTACGTCTACTGTTTTCCCTATACTCATAGTTTGCTGAGGGAGCTAAAAAGACAATTATAATAACCAACACAGACTATTGCTCTCTCCATACTCCAAGTTTGCAGAATAACTGAAAAGCTAATTGTAAGAACCACCGAAATCTACAGTTTATCCTGTGCTCCTAGTTTACTGAATAAGCTAAAAGGCCACTTATATCCACCATTGTCTATTGCTTTCTCTATATTCCGAGTTTTCTGAGTAGCAGAACAGCCAATTATATTAATCAAGAGTCTACTGTTTCCCTTGTGCTCCGAGTTTGTTGAGAAGCTAGCTATAAGGCCAATTGTAATAACCACTAATGTCACCTGTCTTTTTTAGGTGCTCATAGATTTCCGAGTAAGATAAATAATAAATCATAATAACTACCAGAGTTTACTCCTTTTCCTGTGATCAGAGTTTATTGAGTAGCTAGAAAGCCAATCAAATAACTACTGAAGTATTCTGTTTTTTCCTGTGCTCCAAGATTGCTGAGTAACTAAATAGCAAATCGTAATAACCACCAGTCAACTTTTTTTTTCCAGTTCTACTAGTTTGCTGAGTGTGCTAGATAGAAAATCATAATTAGAACTAATTTACTACTTTCCCACTGTCTCGAAGGTGCTCATTAGCTTAAAAGCCAATGATAATAACCACCGGAATCGACTGTTTTCCCTGTGCTCCTAATTTTTTGAGTAAGCTAAATTCCCAGTCGTAATAACCATCAGAGGTTACTGCATTCCCTGAGTTCCAAAAATGTAGAGTAGTCAGATAGCAAGTTATAATAGCCACCAGAGTCCACTGTTTTTTCCAAGCTCCTAATTAGCTGCATAAGCTAAATTACCAATCGTAATAATCACCAGAGACTATTTCTTTTCTTTGTTCTAAGTTAGCTGAGTACCTATACAACCCATCATAATAGACAATGAAGTCTACTGGATTCCCTGTACTCCAAGATTATTTAGTAGCTGAATAACCAATTGTAATAACCACCAGAACCAAATGTTTTCCATGTTTTACTAGTTTGCTGAGTAACCTCCAGAGTTTACTGCTTCCCCTCTGCTCAAAGTTTGCTCATTAACTAAACAGGCAATCATAACAAACACTGCCGTCTACCATTTTCCATGTGTTCCAAGTTTGCTGAGTAGATAAATAGCCATTCTCAATAACCTGCGGAGTCCTCTGTTTTCATTACGCTCTGAGATTGCTAAACAAATAAAAATCCAATAGTAATAATCAGTATAGTCAAGTGATTTTCTTCTATGCTCCTAGTTTACTGGGTAAGCTAGATAGGCAATCTAATCATCACCGGAGTCTGTTTTCCTTTTGCTCTGACTTTGCTTGGTAGCTAAACAGAGAGCTTTAGCAACCACCAGAGTCTACTGCTTTCCTTGTGCTCAGAGTTTGCTTACTAGCTAAATAGCCAATCATAACCACTGGAGTCTACTATATTCCATATTATTATTATTATTATTATTATTATTATTATTATTATTATTATTATTACTTGCTAAGCTACAACCCTAGTTGGGAAAGCAGGATGCTATAAGCATAGGGGCTAAGTAGCTAAATAGACAATCATAGCAACCACTAGAGTCTACAGTTTTCCACGCGCTCTGAGTTTGCTGAGTAGTTAAGTATCAAATAATAATAATCGCTGTAGTGTAATGCCTCCACTTTGCTCCAAGTTTGGTGAGTATCTATATAGCCAATCGTAATAACTACTGGAGTCAGTAGTTATCTCTGTGCTCTGAGTTTACTGAGTAGCTAAATAGAAAATCATAGTAACTACTGTAGTTTATGGCATCCCCTAAAGTTCGAGTTTGCTGAGTAGCTAGATAGCCAATCATAATAACGACTGAATTCTACTGCTTTCCCACATTCCGAGTTTGCTGAGTAGCTAAAAAGCCATTAGTAATAACCACCAGAGTAAAAAATTATCTATGTGCTGAGCTTCTTGGGAAGCTAAACTACCCATTATAATAACCACTAGAGTCTGCTGCTTTCCCAGTGCTCCAAGATTTCTTGGTAGCTAAATAGCCAATCATAATAACCAAGGGAGTCCATAGTTCTCCGTGTGTTGCAAGTTTGCTCAGTAGCTAAAAAGCAAATACTAATAATAGTAGAGTCAACTCTATCCATATGCTCCTAATTTGTTGAGTAAACTATATAGGCAATCATAATAACTTCCAAAGATTTCTGCTTCCCCTCTGCTCTGAGTTTTTTGAGTAGCTAAATAGCCAAGATTCTAGTGTTATCTATGTACTCTGAGTTTGCTGAGTACTCAAACAGCCAATCGTAATAACCACTGAAATCAACTGTTTTCTATGCGCTCCTATTTTTCTGATTAAACTAATAACCAATCATAATAACTACCACACTCTACTGCCTTCCTTTTAATCCGAGTTTGCCGAGTAGCTAAATAGCAAAGAGCAATAAACATCGAATTCTACTGTTTTCCCTGTGATCCTAAATTTGCTAAGTATAACAACCATGAAAGTTTACTACTTTCCTTATGCTGTAAGTTTGCTGAGTAACTAAATAGCCAATCATAATAACAACCAGAGTTCACTGCTTTCCTAGTTATCTGAGTTTGCTGAGTAGATAAATATTCAATCGTAAAAACCAAGTTAAT
Source organism: Palaemon carinicauda (assembly GCF_036898095.1). Lineage (NCBI taxonomy): Eukaryota > Metazoa > Arthropoda > Malacostraca > Decapoda > Palaemonidae > Palaemon > Palaemon carinicauda. The sequence continues at coordinate 79,051,658 of NC_090730.1, read as the reverse complement.
TAAAGTTATGTCTTAAGTGTTCTGACTTTGCTGAGTCGCTAAATACATACATACATACATATACCAAAGGCACTTCCCCCTATTTTGGGGGGTAGCCGACATCAACAAATGAAAAAAAAAACAAAAAAGGGGACCTCTACTCTCTACGTTCCTCCAGCCTAACCAGGGACTCAACCGAGTTCAGCTGGTACTGCTGGGGTGCCACAGCCCAACCTCCCACATTATCCACCACAGATGAAGCTTCATAATGCTGAATCCCCTACTGCTGCTACCTCCGCGGTCATCTAAGGCACCGGAGGAAGCAGCAGGGCCTACCGGAACTGCGTCACAATCGCTCGCCATTCATTCCTATTTCTAGCACGCTCTCTTGCCTCTCTCACATCTATTCTCCTATCACCCAGAGGTTTCTCCACACCATCCATCCACCCAAACCTTGGCCTTCCTCTTGTACTTCTCCCATCAACTCTTGCATTCATCACCTTCTTTAGCAGACAGCCATTTTCCATTCTCTCAACATGACCAAACCACCTCAACACATTCATATCCACTCTAGCCGCTAACTCATTTCTTACACCCGTTCTCTCCCTCACCACTTCGTTCCTAACCCTATCTACTCGAGATACACCAGCCATACTCCTTAGACACTTCATCTCAAACACATTCAATTTCTGTCTCTCCATCACTTTCATTCCCCACAACTCCGATCCATACATCACAGTTGGTACAATCACTTTCTCATATAGAACTCTCTTTACATTCATGCCCAACCTTCTATTTTTTACTACTCCCTTAACGGCCCCCAACACTTTGCAACCTTCATTCACTCTCTGACGTACATCTGCTTCCACTCCACCATTTGCTGCAACAACAGACCCTAAGTACTTAAACTGATCCACCTCCTCAAGTAACTCTCCATTCAACATGACATTCAACCTTGCACCACCTTCCCTCCTCGTACATCTCATAACCTTACTCTTACCCACATTAACTCTCAACTTCCTTCTCTCACACATCCTTCCAAATTCTCTCACTAGTCAGTCAAGCTTCTCTTCTGTGTCTGCTACCAGTACAGTATCATCCGCAAACAACAACTGATTTACCTCCCATTCATGGTCATTCTCGCCTACCAGTTTTAATCCTCGTCCAAGCACTCGAGCATCCACCTCTCTCACCACTCCATCAACATACAAGATAAACAACCACGGCGACATCACACATCCGTGTCTCAGCCCCACTCTCACCGGAAACCAATCACTCACTTCATTTCCTATTCTAACACATGCTTTACTACCTTTGTAGAAACTTTTCACTGCTTTCAACAACCTTCTACCAACTCCATATAACCTCATCACATTCCACATTGCTTCCCTATCAACTCTATCATATGCTTTCTCCATATCCATAAACGCAACATACACCTCCTTACCTTTTGCTAAATATTTCTCGCATATCTGCCTAACTGTAAAAATCTGATTCATACAACCCCTACCTCTTCTAAAACCACCCTGTACTTCCAGGATTGCATTCTCTGTTTTATCCTTAATCCTATTAATCATTACTCTACCATACACTTTTCCAACTACACTCAACAAACTAATACCTCTTGAATTACAACACTCATGCACATCTCCCTTACCCTTATATAATGGTACAATACATGCACAAACCCAATTTACTGGTACCATTGACAACACAAAACACATATTAAATAATCTTACCAACCATTCAAGTACAATCACACCCCCTTCCTTCAACATCTCAGCTTTCACACCATCCATACCAGATGCTTTTCCTACTCTCGTTTCATCTAGTGCTCTCCTCACTTCCTCTATTGTAATCTCTCTCTCATTCTCATCTCCCATCACTGGTACCTCAACACTTGGAACAGCAATTATATTTGCCTCCCTATTATCCTCAACATTCAGCAAACTTTCAAAATATTCCGCCCACCTTTTCCTTGCCTCCTCTCTTTTTAACAACCTTCCATATCCCTCTTTCACTGTCTCTTCAATTCTTGCGCCAGCCTTCCTTACTCTCTTCACTTCTTTCCAAAACTTCTTCTTATTCTCTTCCTCTGACTGACCCAATCCCTGACCCCACCTCAGGTCAGCTGCCCTCTTTGCCTCACGTACCTTATGCTTTACTTCCACATTTTTCTCTCTATATTTTTCATACTTCTCTGTACCATTACTCTGCAGCCATTCTTCAAAAGCCCTCTTTTTCTCTTCCACTTTTACCTTCACTCCTTCATTCCACCATTCACTGCCCTTCCTCATGCTGCCTCCAACAACCTTCTTACCACATACATCACTTGCAATCCCAACAAAATTTTCTTTTACTAACTTCCACTCCTCCTCTAAATTACCAGTTTCTCTTACTCTCACCTCGTCATATGCCATTTTCAACCTTTCCTGATATTTACTTTTTACCCCCGGTTTTATTAGCTCTTCGACCCTCTCTAGCTCCCTTTTACATCCACCTACTCTATTCCCCCACTCTTTTGCTACAACTAATTTTCCTCCCGCCAAAAAATGATCAGACATACCGTTAGCCATACCCCTAAACACATGCACGTCTTTCAATCTTCCAAACATTCTTTTAGTTATCAACACATAATCCATTAATGCCCTTTCTACTACTCTTCCATTTGCCACTCTTACCCATGTATACTTATTTTTATCTTTCTTTTTAAAAAAAGCTAGCACTTATTACCATATCTTGTTCAACACACATATCTACCAGTCTCTCACCACTGTCATTTTCACCTGGTTGCCATACTTCCCAATGACACCTTCTACCTCTCCAGCGCCCACTCTAGCATTCAAGTCACCCATGACAACTACATAATTCCTTCTACCCAGTCCTTCTACACACCTAGTTAATTCATTCCAGAACTCATTCCACTCTTCTTCACTTTTTTCACTAACTGGCCCATACGCATTGACAAACACCCAACATTCCCTACCCAACCTAACCCTTACCCACATTAACCTAGATGATATTTCCTTCCATTCCACTACTTTACCTGTCATCCATTCACTCAGCAATAAAGCCACACCCTCTCTCGCTCTTCCCCTTTCAGTCCCAGACACTACCAGACATTTCACCAAACATCACTTCACCCTTTCCTTTCATCTTTGTCTCACACAAGGCCAATACATCCATCCTTCTACTTCTAAACATACTTCCAATCTCACATCTTTTACTCTATCGTACTGCATCCACGCACATTCAGACACCCCAAAACTAGAGTGCGGGGAGCAGTCACTCTCCCCCCAGGTCCATCTCCTTGTTGATGCCTCGTAGGATTTTTATACAGGAATAATCAATAGTAATAATCAATAGGGTCATTTTTATATGTGCTCCTAGTATTTTAAGCTAAATAGCCAATAATAATAACCACCAGATTTTGCTCTTTCCCATGTTCTCCTACTTTGCTGAGTAGCTAAATAGCCAAGAGACCACCCTTTATCCTTTACTCCAAGTTAGCTTAGTAGCGAATAAAGACAATCATGATAATGATTGATGTTTACTGTTATTTACTGTAATCCTAGTTTGCTGAGTAAACTAAATAGCTGATTATAATAACCAAAGCCGACTGTTTTCAATGGGCTCCTAGCTTGCTGAGTAGCTAAATAGCCACTCGTAATAACTATTGGAGTCAACTATTCTTTCTTTATGTTATCTGAGTTATCTGAGTAGCTAATTAGCCAAGAGTAATAACCACTAGAGTCTACTGCTTTCCCTATGTTCTGAGTTCTAAGAGTAGCTAGAAAACCAATCGTAATAACCATTGAAATCTACTCTTTACCTTATGATCCTAGTTTTCTGAGTAATCTTAATAGCCAATTATAATAACCACTAATCTGCCTTTTTCCAAATACTAATAGTTTGCTGAGTGAGCTTAATACCACGTGTAGTAGCCATTGTAAGGTATTGCTTTCCCTGAACTCAGAATTCACCGAGTAGCTGAAGAGCCAGTTGTAATAACCATTGGGGTCTATTGTTTTCCCTGTGCTCCTAGTTTGCTAAATAAGATAAATAGCAACTTGTAATAGATAATGTAGTCCACTGCTTTCACAGTGCTCAGAGATTGCTGAATAGCTAAAAAGACAATTGTAATAACCACTGGAGTCAACTGTTTTTTATGTGTTGCTAGTTTTCTGAGTAAATTCAATAGCCAATCATGATAATCAACAGTCTACTGATTTTACTGTTATATGAGTTTGCTGAGTAGCTAGATATCCAGTTATAATAACCACTGGAGTCCACTGTTTACCCTGTGCTCGAAGACTGCTGAGTAATGAACACCAGGGTTCACTGCTTTTACTTTGCTTCCAGTTTGCTCAATAGCTAAAAAGCCAATCTTAATAACCCCTGGAAACTACCGTTATCCCCTAATTTGCTGAATAAGCTAAATATTCAATCATAATAACAGACTCCTGCTTTACTTCTATTGTTCGCTTGCTGAGTGTCTAAATACACAATCATAATAACCACTAGAGTCCACTGTCCCATGCTCCTAATGCGCTGAGTAAGCTAAATAGCCAGTCCCAATAACCACCTGAGACTACTTCCATCCCTATGTTCTGAGTTTGTTGAGTTGCTAAACAGCCAATTATAACCACCACTGATGTCTCCTGTTTTCCCTGTATTCCAAAAGTGCTGAGTAGCTAAATAGCCAATCATAATAATCGCCGGATTTTGCTACGTTTTTTCTGCTCCAAGTTTGCTCAGTAGCTGAACAGGCAATCAAAACAAACACTGGAGTCTAATATTTTCCATGTGCTGAGTAAGATATATAGCCAATCGTAATAACCACCAGAGCCTAAAATTTTAGTTAGGGTCCAAGATTGCTGAAGAGCTAAAAAACTCTCGTAGTCAAGGGATTCTTTTTGTTCTCCTAGTTTTCTGGGTAAGCTAAATAACCAATTGTAATAATCACCGGTTGTAGAAAAAAAATGTCAACAGACATAAAGTCAATGGACATGATGTCGACGGACATAATGTCGCCGGACAGAACGTCGACAAACATAATGTCAACAGTTGTACCAGTAGAACAAAATTTTGACAGTTTTCTCCTTCTCTTTAGTTATTCATTTAATATCCAGTTTTCGTAATACTCTTTCATTCATTAATAATAATTCATGTTAAAATGGTAGTTCTGAAATAAACAAATTTTACAGTTGATTGTATTTCATTGAATCATAAGATGACTTAACTGTAGAGCTAAAATTTATTAAAGAGTTGAAAAAAATATAATAAACAAAGTTTATTCATTAAAAACTACATAATTCTAAAAAGTGTTACAAATTATTACCAACTTCTCTTATAAACTGTATCCCTTGATCAGGATGAAAATTTGTGACTAGGTTCTTCAATCTTTCGTTGACTCTTCCACTGGTTAGTTACGCTAACAACATTTCTGTATTTGCTTGTTAATTTTTCAGTTTTTTAACCACTTTTTCTAAAGATGCATGCTTAATTACCATTCTTTTGTTAAAAGCATTATATCACCCTTCAAGCACATTATTTGTGCATCATCTGCAACAAAACTAAAGCTTGATTTCAAGCAGGGTTTATGACATCGTCCCCGTTGAACTACACCTAACCAGATCACTTCTAAATATGCAAGAAATTCGTCGAGAACACATTCTATTTCTTCCGTTAGGGAACCAAGAAGCTCTTTAAAAAAGGATGCACATAGTCAGAAGGAACAAATGCTAATGTTTGAAATTGTTTTATGATGAATGCATTACTATTTTCAGTATACCAGGACTGTAAACTCAACGACTGGATTTTTCGAAACAAACATTGATCAAAATGGAAAAAACACCCAAAGATATTAGCAGCTTGTTATATACTCCTTATACTATTAATAAGGGCTTTTTCGAAATCAACACTGATTGAGGTTTGTTTCAGATTACGGTTTTTTTGAATACTGAAAAAGAACTCGTAAGATTACTCATCTTTTTTGCTAGTAAGACAATAAACCATTGGTAGTGTTTTGTTATTCGTAACAAGGGCATGAATAGTATATAATTGCTTCCCAATAGGAGGGGATTCAAATGTCCAATCGCAAAGCCATGTAGAACAGGTTTCCAACATTCTTAAATTGTTAGACGTTTAGTAAATACTTATATCCTCAATTTCGTATAACAAAAAAGTTTCTCCTCTTGTAGTGGTCGTCAAATCATCTTCATTAATATTGCAGTGTCGCCTATTGTGTGTGCAATTGACTTCTTCTTTGGCAAAACCCCACATACATGTAGTGAAATGTTTGCGTTAGCGTTATGAATTATATTTGATGGAATATCTTCTGTAGCTCTGGCCATGTCTTTTATTTTGTTTTGGATTCCTAAAGCATCACATCTGAAACTATCTGGCTGGTGAGAATGGCTTACGAAAGAAATTACAGTATTGTTAGAAGTAGTTATTTGCCCACCATAATATCCACGATTTTCACATCGCCACAAGATCCTATCCTCCTTTTGTTTGTCTACTACATAAGCATATCCTTTGTAAAGAAATTTTTTTGGCGCCTTTATTCGTTTTTTGTTATTTCCATTATAGAGATGGGCAGGTAAAAAAACAATTTAACAATACTGAATTTTTTCGAGACCTAATGGAAATTGGAAAGTCTTTCACTTGTTGAAAATAAAAAAAATTATTGTTAAGTCATTAAATGGCTTATAAAACGAAACAAGGCTACTATCAGTATTGGAATAGTAAATTAACAAGAACTGAGCTAGCTAATGTGATAATTACCAAAGTAGAATATTTGAAAGAATCTTTTTGCATAAAAAAACTAAGTTAATAAAATCATTGTCATTATTTTTCTCAGGTTTGTCGACATTTTGTCCTACTTTTACAATTGTAGACATTATGTCTGCCAACGTTCTGTCCAGCGACATTATTTCCGTCAACATTATGTCCGTCGATGTTACGTCCATCGACATTTTGTCTGCACACCATAATCATCAGTGTCATCTGTTTTCCCTGTGCTGAGAGTTTACTCAGTAGCTAAATAACCAATTAAGTAGCCACTAGAGTCTAATGCTTTCCCTGTGCTCCAAGTTTGCTGACTAGCTCAATATCCAATCATAATAATCACTGGAGTCTAATGTTTTCCATGTACTCTGAGTTTCCTGATTAGCTAAATAATCAATAATAATAACCGCAGGAGTCTACGGCTTCCCATATGTTCCTAGTTTTTATAGTTTTCTGAGTAGCTAAAGAAGATATTCATAATAAGAACTGGATTCTTCTGCTTTCCCAGAGCTCCAAGTTTGCTGAGTAGCTAAATAGCTACCTGAGTGAAATTTTTTTTCTGTTCTTCGAGTTTTCTGAGTACCTAAGCAACCAAACATATTAAACCCTGAGTTTGCTGGGTATATACATAGCCAATCATAATAACCAATGGTGTTAAATGTTTTCCATTTGTTCCAAGATTGCTGAGTAGCTAAAAAGCCAATAGTAGTAATCACTTGATTCAATGGGTTTCCCTGTGTTCCTGATTTGCTGAGTATGCTAAATAGCCAATCGTAATAACTACCAAAAACTACTGCTTCCATGGTGCTCTGTGTTTACTGAATAGTTAAATGGCCAAGAGTAATAACCACTAGAGTATGGTTTTCCAAGTGTTCCAAGTTTTCTGAATTGCTAAAAAGCTAATAGTAATAACCACCTGAGTGAAATGTTTTCACTGTGGTCATAATTTGCTGAGTAGGCCTAATAGCCAATAGTAATACCTGCCAAACTACTGCTTCCCCTGTGCTCTGAATTTGCTGAGTAGCCAACTAGCACAGAATAATAAACACTGGAATCAACTGTTTTCCATGTGCTCCGAGTTTGCTGAGTACCTAAACAGACATTCGTAATAACCACTGAAGTCAAATGATTTTTCTTTTTTTCTTCTAAGTGCTTCTAGTTTTCTGGATAAGCTAATTAACCAATCATGAAAATCACTATACTCTAATGTTTTTTGTGCTCCTAATTTGCTGTGTAAGCTATATAGCCATTTATAATAACCATCAAATTCTACGGCTTTCACTGTGGTCTGAGTTTCCTGAGTAATCTTATTAGACAATCATAATAACCACAAGAGTTTACTGCTTTCCTTTTGATGTGCATTTGCTTAGTAGTAAAATAAATTGTAATACCAATGGAATCTACAATTTTTTAATGTGCCCCTAGTGTGCTGAGTAATCTAAATAATCATTCATATTAACCACTAGACTCGACTGGTCTACTGCGTTGCCTGTGCTCCTAGTTTACTGAGTATGCTAAACAGCCAATTATAATAACAACCAAATACTACTACTTTCCCTTTGATTTGAGTTCGCTGCATAGTTAAATAGTCAATCGTAATAACCACTCAAGTAATTTTTTCTATTTGCTCCTATATTTTTGAGTAAATTAAATAACCAATCATAATAACCACTAGAGTCTACTGCTTTCCCTTGGGTTTGAGTTGATCACAATTCTATAGTAGTGTTGATCCTGTTGTCCATATGAACGAGAATGAAGTCAACATAATTCACGGGCAAATCCCTTATTGTGTGCTAAAGTACCGAGTGAAGGACAAACCATGGTTCAATGATGATTATATAGGTGGTTACATGGAGAAGCAGGGCTCCTATCTTCTTTGGAAGGGTAACAGATCAGCTTAGAGATTTCGCTCAGAGAGTTTATGCTTCAACTGAAAAGGAATACAATTTTAACATAAAAGAAACCCTTCCTGATACAACCCAGGAGCATAAGTGGTGGACTATCCTTAAATAAGTAATCTTTGGTGTAGATGCAACAGTTCCTCTTTTACTTAAAACAGATGGCTCTCTCACTCACTGTCCAAAGGAAAAGGCAACTCTTTTGGCAGATGTGTTTGGCAGTAAGCAGAGTAATGAGAAACTCAAACTTCCTCATTCCTGTTTTCCTGGGGCTAAATTAACTAGTTTAGCTTTTCTACCTTGTGAAATTAAAGCTTTCTTGATGGACCTTGATCCTTATGAAGGTGTAGACCCATTTGGTATTTTTCCTTTTTTTATATAAAGACTGCAGATTTCTTAGCTCCCAAGTTGTCTGCTATTTTCCACAAGTGAGCAAGAAGAGGCTCTTTTAGCACTTGTTGGAGAATTGGTAATGTTCCTTCACTGTGTAAATGTGTTTGTGGTAGCTCAATTCCAACTAATTACTGCCAAATTTCCATAATTCCCATATTATCTATAGTTTTTGAACGTCTTTTGGCAAAACGTCTTAATGGGTTTGCTGAAGGCAATCATCTTTACCCTAGTTTGAAATTTGGTTTTTGTAAAGGCTTTGGAGCATGTGATGCCCTTCTTACAACCTGAAATGCTGTACAAAAATCCCTTGATTATGGTCAGGAAGTTTGTATGGTTGGCCTTGATTTTAGCGCTGCCTTTGACCGTGTTAATAATGAGGCCCTTCTATTCAAACTCAAACAGTTGGGAGTGAATGGGTCGTTTCTTAGCATCATTATTAAATTTTCAAGAAATAGATCCCAAAGAGTTATTATTGATGGGTACCATAGTAAGTATACAGTAGGAATGTGATATCTGGTGTTCCTCCGGGTGGTGTTCTTGGCCCATTACTTTTCATATTATATACATATGATATGTGGTTTGGCCTAGAAAACAAGCTTGTTGCCTATGCAGATAATGCTACTCTCTTTGCATTACTTCCAGTTCCTGAATGTAGATCTTGGGTTGCTAAATCTTGCTAAGATTAGTGCATGGTGCAAATTATGGGGTATGAAGTTGAATCATAATAAAACTCAAAGTATGCGTAAGTAGGTCAAGGACAGTGTCTCTTCAACATCCGGATCTCGGCATTGATAATATTTCTTTAACTTTATGACTCTTTTAAAATTTTTGGTGTAATTCTCAACAGAAAATATTTACTTTTGAGAAGCATATTATGCACTTCTTCAAGTGCATAAAAAAAAATCTGGCTTATTGAGAAAGTCTTTTAAGATTCCTGGCGATAAATCTCATCTTAATTTGTTGAACAGAGAGTTAGGGTTGATTAAATTTCTTATTCCTGATCTTGATATTAATCTCTGGCACCTTCGTTCGATTAGCTCATTGTGAATGTTGCAAACGATTTTTTCAATAATTCTGACTATCCTATACATTCAGCTCTTCCCGGGAAGTTCCATCCTGTTCGTGATACTAGGCATGCATTTGATTCTGGTGGTCAGGCCTTCTCCATCATGAGGCTCAATATTACACTGTACTCTAGAGAAGTTTTATTATAGCTGTGATCAAGTTGTTGAATGATCCTCCTAATCGGGTACTTGAATCAGTAGAACTTGAAAAATTTAAACTTGCAGCAAATGATTTTATGTTGAATAATTCCTTTTAAAGATTATATATGAAATATCTGCTTTAATGTTGTTAATGTTATTAGAATATTTTATTCTAATTGCTAATTAGTTCCTATATTGTTTATCTATTTCCCTATTTCCTTCCCTCAGTGGAATATTTTTCTCTGTTGGACCCCTTGGGCTTATAGCATCTTGCTTTATCAACTAGGGTTGTAGCTTAACTAGTAATACTAACAATTATAATGCTCCAAGTTTTTTTGAGTTGCTAAAAAACTGACAGTAATAATTACTAAAGTTTCTGCATTTCCTGTACTCAAAGTTAGTAGATTAGCTAAAAAGCTAATCGTAATAACCTTCACAGTCTTCTATTTTCATTGTGCTTTTAGTTTGCTGAGTAAGCTAATTATAAAGTTATAATGACAACCAAAGTATACTGCTTTCCCTGTGCTCTGAGTTTCGTGAGTAGCTAGATAGCCAATCGTAATAACCATTGGAGTGAATTGTTTTTTTATATGCCAAGAGTTTGCTAAGTAGGTATATAGCCAATAGTAAGAACCACTAAAGTGTAGAGCTTTCTTTGTGCTCTTAGTTTTCTGAGTAGCTAAGTAGCTAAGAGTAATAACTACTAAAGTCTACTGCTTTCCCTGTACTCCGAATTTGCTGAATAGCTAAAAAGTCAGGAGTAATAACCAATGAAGTTTACTGCTTTCCTTGTGCTCTGAGTTAGCTGTATAACTACATAGTCAATTATAATAACCACCTCAATCTACTAATTTCATTTTGCTCTGAGTTTGCCGAAGAGCTAAATATCCAGTTGTGATAACATTTGTATTCAACTGTTTTAATTGTGTTCCGAGTTTGTTGAGTACCTAAATTAAAAATCATAATAATAATCGAAGATAACTGTTTTCGCTGTTTTATTACTGTAGTTTGCTAACTAAGCTATATAACCAGTTGTAATAAACACCAGATTTGTCTACTTTCACCTCTGCTCTAAGTTTGTTGAGTAGCTAAATAGCCAATCACAATAACCAACGAAGTCAACATTTTCCAATAAACTCCAAGTTGGCAGGACAGCTAAAAATTAATACTAATACCCCGTGTAGTTAACTGATTTTTTCTGTGCTCATAGATTTCTGAGTAAGTTAAATAGACAATGGTGATAATCACGGGAGTCTACTGTTTTCCTTGGGGCCGGAGTTTGCTGAGTAGCTGAATAGCCAATTGTAATAACTGATAGAGTCTACTGATTTCCCTGTGCTTCTAGTTTGCTGATTAGCTAAATAGTCAATCATAATAATCACTGAAGTCTACTAGTTTTCATGAGATCTGAGTTTGCTGGGTAGCTAAAAAGCCAAACCTAATAACCAATGGAGTCAACTTTTATCCCTGTGCCCCTAATTTACTGAGTAACTAAATAACCAATCTAAATAACCACAGCAGTCTACTGTTTTCCATGTGTTCCAAGATTGCTGAGCAGCTAAATGCTCAATCATAGTAACCACTGGAGTCAACGGTTTGCACTGTGCTGAGAGTTTGCCGAGTAGCTAAATAGCCAATCATAATAATCTCTAGAGTACACTGTTTACCTTTTGCTCCAAGTTTCCTGAATATCTAAATATACACTTTTAATAACTAACATAATCTACTGATCTACTTGTGTTACGAGTTTGCTGAGTTGCTAAATAGCAAAATGTAATAACCACCAGCGTCAACTGTTTTCCTTGCGCTGCAAGTTTGCTGAGGAGAAAAATAGACAATTGTAATAACCATGGTTCTCTACTGTTTTCCCTGTGCTCCTAGGTTGCGGAGTAGCTAAATGGGTAATCGTAATAACCACTGGAGTCTAATATGTTCCCGGTGCTCCTAATTTCCTGAGTAAGCTAAATAGCCAATCATAATAACCACTGTATTTTACTGTCCTCCCTCTGCTCATAGTTTTCTAAGTGAGCTAAAAACCCACTTGTAATAACCACTGTCGTCTACTGCTTTCCCTGTAATCCATGTTTTCTGATTAGCTGAACAACCAACTGTAATAACCACAGGAGTCTAATGTTTTCTCTGTGCTCTTAGTTTGCTAAGTAAGCTAAATAGCCAATCGTATAAAAAAAAAAATCAGTCTACTGCTTTCCTTATGTTCTGAGTTTGCAGACTGGAAAAAAAGCCAAATGTAATTACCACTGGAGTCGACTGAATTTTTTTTTATGTGCTCCTAGTTTTTTGAGTAAGCTAAATAGCCAATCATAATAACCACTAGAGTGTACTGTTTTCCCTGTGCTCCTAGTTTGCTGAGTAAGCTGAAGAGCAAATTTTGTGAAACAATGTAGTCTACTATACTCACTCTGCTCAGAGTTTGCCGAATAGGAGAAACCCAATTGTAATAACCATTGGAGTCATATGCTCCAAATTTTCTAAATACTATAGATAGCAAACAATAATACCACTAGAGACAACTGTTTTCCTTGTTCTGCTAGTTAGTTGTTAAAGATGAATAGCCAATCGTAGTGAACACAATACTTTACTACTTTCCCTCCGCTCCAAGATTGCTCAGTAGCTAAAAAGCTGATCGTAATACCCACCAGAGTCAACTGTTTTCCGTCTACTCCAAATTTGCTGGGTAAGGTAATAGCCAATCATAATAACCTCCAGAGACTCCTGTTTTCCCTGTGTTCTGAGATGGCTGAGTAGCTAAGAAATCAATAGTAATAACCACTTTAGTCAAAGGATTTTTCTTTTTGTACTCTTATTTTTCTAAGTAAGATAAATAGCTGATCGTTATAATCACCGAAGTCTACTGATTCCCATTTGCTTTGAGTTTGCTGATTAGCTAAATTGTCAATCATAATAACCATAGGAGTCTACTGCTTTTCCTATGCTCCAAGTTAGCTGATTACCTAAATAACCATCATCATCAAATCCTCCTACACCTATTACGTAAAGGGCCATTGTTAGATTTCACCAGTCGTCCCAATTCTCCTTCCAATGATATTCCATCTTAAACTGCATATTCCATTTTTATCATCTCTGTCTTTCTTCTATTTATTTTGAGCCTAACCTCATATGATATTCCATGCATTCTGGTAAGCAAGCATTTCAAACCTTGTAGTGTTCTGCTAATAAGGACAACATCGTCAGCATACTTTATGTTAGCTAATTTCTCCTTACCAATACAGTCCAATCATTCTACACCATTTCCAAGTGTTTTGCGTATTACAAAATCCATGAGGTGGATAAACAACATAGGTGACAACACATTCCCTTGGAGTACTCTTCTGTTCACTGGAAATTCATTTAATAGGGCTTCACTAACATTAACTTTGAACTTGATAAGATCATGAACAGACTTAATTAAATTTACATATTAAAGAAGTATTCCATAACAACGCATGACTCTCTACAAAACTGTCCTGTGCACACTATCAAAAGCTTTTTCATAGCCCACAAAAGGATATCAAATGTAGATTTCTATATTCTACGCATTGCTCTACAACACGTCTCAAAATGAAAATTTGGTCAGTAAAACCACTGTCTTTACTAAATCCTGATTGTTCATCTCTCAGCTTTCTGTCAATCTTTCTCTCTAGTCTCTTCATAATAAGCATTCTACATATTTTCATAACAACTGATGTAATTTTGATGTCTCTTAACAGCCAAGAGTAATACCCATTGGAATTTACTCATTTACCTAGGATCATCCTATTTAGAACAAATTTTCGTGGATTTATTGTGCGCCAGAGAGAACAATGTGTAGAGAAGAAAAGGTTAGTTTTACCATCAGTTTTCCCAACCCAAAACCCTCAGCTTCCACTGGAGGCCCCATTACCATATGATATATTAGGGTATATCTTGGTAACTATAAATTTTCAACGGAAATAAAGGGCATTTTCAAAGAAACCACGAGTTTTCTATATATATACTATTTTTTTTTATAAGTAAAGTTTGCCATGTGTTTTTAATTTTTTTCTCAACAAATGAATAGTTATATTTACTTAGGAATATAATTTAGGCTATAATATTTATTCAATATAGTTTGATATAGGAGTTAGCCTTTGCCCTCTTATACACTACCTAACCTAGGCACAG